>NC_080381.1:59575495-59830610 GCF_014773155.1 Arachis stenosperma
CCCATTGGCAGAGGCTCTAGAACAGATGCCATTGTATGCAAAGTTTCTTAAGGAGTTGATCACCAAGAAGAGGAGTTGGCAAGAAAAAGAAACCGTGGTTCTCAATCAAGAGTGTAGTGCCATCATTCAACAAGGGTTACCTCCAAAACTCAAAGACCCTGGCAGCTTTCTCATACCTTGCACGATTGGGAGCATGGCTGTTGACAATCACTTTTGACCTGGGAGCAAGCATTAACTTAATGCCCTTACCATGATGAAGAAATGATGATTGAAGAGCTCAAACCCACAAGGAGTCACTCCAACTTGCTGACAGATCCATCAAAGTGCCAAATGGAGTAGTTGAGAACCTCTTGGTGAAGGTGGGAAACTTCATATTCCCAGCTGATTTTGTGGTCCTAGACATGGATAAAGAGGGAAACAATTCAGTCATTCTTGGTAGACCCTTTTTGGCTACAGCTAGAAACAATCATTGATGTGGAAAAGAGAGAGATGATCTTCAGGGTGCATGATGAGCAAATGACCATAAATGTCTTCAAAGTAATGCAAACCCTGTTGAGAAAGAAAATTGCATGAGGATTGATGTAGTAGACTCTTTGGTTGAAGAAGTGCTTGACACAAACCATCAAATGAAACAAGAGGAAGTCCATAACATCAAAGGACAAGAGAAAACACGTTGGAAGCATCAAAGGAACCAAGTGAAGCTACAAAGAAAAGGCACCACAAAAGAGTTGAAACCACTACCCCTCATCTTAAATATGCATTCTTGGTGAGAAGGATAGCTTCCCAGTGATCATCAATTCCACATTGAATGCAGAAGAAGAAGAAAAGCTCCTTGTGGTTTTGAGAGCTCACAAAGAGGCATTGGGATGGACCATTGATGACTTGAAAGGCATAAGCCCTGCTGTATGCATGCACAAGATACTCTTAGAGGAGGGTTCCAAACCGGTGTACAACCCCAAAGAAGATTGAATCCTACAATGAAGGAGGTTGTTCAAAAGGAAGTCTGAAGTTGTGCAAGGTGGGATCATCTACCCTATATCTGAAAGCCCATGGGTCAGTCCAGTGCAAGTAGTACCTAAGAAAGGAGGCATGACTGTCATTGTTAATGAGAAGAATGAGCTTATCCCAACACGAACAGTGACAGGGTGGAGGATGTGCATAGACTATAGGAGGTTGAATGATGCCACAAGAAAAGACCACTTTCCTCTACTTTCATTGATCAGATGCTTGAAAGGTTGGCTGGCCATGCTATTATTGTTTTCTTGATGGATATTCTGGGTATAATCAGATAGTGGTGACCCCATGGATCAAGAGAAGACTTCCTTCACTTGTCCTTTGGAGTCTTGCATACCGGAGGATGCCATTTGGACTTTGCAATGCCCCAGCTACCTTTCAAAGATGCATGCTTTCAATCTTCTCAGACATGGTAGAAAAATTCATTGAAGTTTTATGGATGATTTCTCTGTTTTTGGTGATTCATTCAATACTTGCTTGCACCATCTTACCTTAGTCTTGAAAAGATGCCAAGAAACAAACTTAGTTTGAATTGGGAAAAATGCCATTTCATGGTACCCGAAGGCATGTTCTTGGTCATAAAATTTCAAGAAAAGGTATAGAGGTTGACAAGGCAAAAGTAGAAATTATAGAAAAACTTCCTTTGCCAACTAGTGTGAAAGCCGTTAGGAGTTTCTTGGGGCATGCTGGATTTTTAGGAGATTCATCAAAGATTTTTCAAAAATAGCAAAGCCACTAAGCAATTTGCTGGTGGTAGACAATCCTTTTATCTTTGATGATGAATGCAAGCATGCTTTTGAAACTCTAAAGGCTAAGCTTACCACAGCACCAATCATCACACCCCCAATTTGGGGACTACCTTTTGAACTCATGTGATGCAAGCAACCTTGCAATTGGCGCTGTGTTGGGGCAAGGAAGGAAAAGAGGCTTCATGTTATCTACTATGCAAGTAAGGTATTGAATGAAACTCAAGAAACTACACCACAACAGAGAAAGAGTTACTAGCCGTGGTGTATGCCTTTGATAAGTTTAGACAATATTTGATTGGATCTAAAGTCTTAGTGTATACTGACATGCTGCCATTAAGTATCTTATGTCAAAACAGGATGCCAAACCAAGGCTAATCAGATGGGTGCTACTCCTACAAGAGTTTGACATTGAGATCAAAGATAGAAAGGGCAGTGAAAATCAAGTTGCTGATCACTTATCAAGGGTACCACAAGATGCATGCCAAGACAACATTCCATCAATAAATGAAGAGTTTCCAGATGAACACCTCTTACACATTCAACATGTCCCTTGGTTTGCAGACATGGCCAACTACAAGGCAGGAAGAATCATTCCACAAGAGTACACAAGACAACAAGTTAAGAAGCTGTTGCATGAGGCTAGGTTCTTCTTTTGGGACGAACCATTCTTGTTCAAAAGATGCCCAGATGGAATGATAAGAAGATGTGCCAGAAGGTGAGATGAAGGACATACTATGGCATTGTCACAACTCTAGCTATGGTGGTCATTTTGGGGCTGAAAGAACTGCTGCAAAGGTCCTTCAAAGTGGTTTCTATTGGCCTTCAATCTTCAAGGATGCTAGGGAGTTTGTGAGCCAATGCAATGAATGTCAAAGAACAGGGGGTTTGTCAAAGAAAAATGAGATGCCTCAAAAGTTCATTTTGGAAGTGGAACTCTTTGATTTGTGGGGAATAGATTTCATGGGACCTTTTCCTCCATCCTACACGTTCAAATACATCCTGGTAGCAGTAGAGTATGTCTCCAAATGGGTAGAAGCAATAGCCACCACCACATGTGATACCAACGTGGTCTTGCAATTCCTCAAAAAGAACATCTTCACTAGATTTGGAGTGCCCAAAGGACTTATAAGTGATGGGGGAAGCCACTTTTGCAACAAGCAACTCAATTCTTTACTCCACAAGTATGGTGTTACACACAAAGTAGCTACCCCATATCACCCACAAACCAATGGACAAGCTGAACTTGCCAACAGAGAGCTGAAAAGGATCTTGGAGAAAACTGTGGGAACAACAAGAAAGGATTGGGTTAGGAAGCTAGATGATGCACTTTGGGCATATAGGACAGCCTTCAAGACACCCATAGGAAAATCTCCATTTCAGTTGGTGTATGGAAAAGCATGCCACCTCCCTGTGGAGCTTGAACATAAGGCCTTCTGGGCCACCAAACTTCGGAATTTAGATGCTCAAGCAGCAGGAGAGAAGAGGTTGCTACAACTCAATGAGCTTGAGGAGTTCAGATTGGAGGCATATGACAATGCCAAAATATACAAGGAGAGAGCAAAGAGATGGCATGATAAGAGGATCTCTCAAAGAACATTTGAACCGGGCCAAAAGGTGTTGTTATTCAATTCAAGATTGAAGACCTTCCCTGGGAAGCTGAGGTCTAGATGGACTGGTCCATACACCATCACCAAAGTATACCTCATGGCTATGTTGAACTGCTTGATGAAGCCTCAAAACAAACCTTCACAGTCAATGGACATAGGGTGAAGCACTATTTTGGTGGCCCTTGGAGCAAGGAAGAGAGTGTGCAACTCTTAACATGAGCAAAGAAGCTGCAATGTCGAGCTAAGGACAATAAACAAAGCGCTTCATGGGAGGCAACCCATGCACAGGGAGTCTTTTATTTTCATGTTTTAGTAACCAATAATGATCAAGTAGACTAGTACATGGTGTATGCAAGGCACTAAGTTTGGTGTGGCCAATCTTGAAGTAATGGCAAATGTGTGTTCTACAACACTTAGCCACAACTAAGTTTGGTGTCCATACATACACGAAAATGCTAGGCTATGAAAGTATTGTCATCTACTTTAGTTATAAAAAAAAAAAAAAAAACGTGAAAAAGCATGCAATGTAGGTAAATTACTAAGTTTGAGGTGGCTATCTTTGGAATTATTCCATAGAACACTTAGTCACAAACTAAGTTTGGTGTCTTTACTTGCATTATTAATGCTAAAAAAATAGATTAGGGAATCTAATTTAGTCAATTTTGCATAGGAACATCATCATAGATTTTTAGCCATTAATGTCACTTTAAGAATCTCAAGCCTTTGGCATTTTGTTGCAGGAAAGAAAGAAGAAGTGATGGGGAATCTTGGAAGCATAATGGAAGAAAGAAAGAAATGATGGAGAATCTTAGTGAGTGAGGTCACGGATACACAAGGAAGGGAAGTCACATGAGTTTTGAACTTTGTGCATGGGGAAAAACAAATCAACATGCAATGGGCACAAGGAAGCATGCCATGACCGAGCCTTAAATGCCTTCCCACCAACTTTCACTTTAAATACTTCAACCATATTCATTCATCATTCATTCTTCTACCCACCAACTTCACTTCACTAACCGAACTTATACTCAACCTCTAACCTACTCCATGTTTCACAAATTCTAACCTTGGACCTCATCTTTACCCAACAAAACTCTTGAAGCATCACATCTCTCACATAACCGAAACACTCAATCTCCTTCACCATCATTTTCTACCTTCTCTAAGTCACCGTGCTTATCTCATATCTCTCTCATTCACAATCATTTTCCTTGTGCTTGAGGACAAGCATTCATCTAAGTTTGGTGTTGGGGAGATTCAATCTTGCAAGTGAATCTCAATGGCCTCATCATCAAGGGATAGGAGAGAAGATGAATTTGATCAAAGAAGATTCAAATCCAAACACAATGAGCGGATCTTTAGTTGGATGTCAAGCAAAGATGTTGTTCCAGAGCTACCATTCAAGCTTAAAAAAGATGAATATCCTGAAATACAAAAAATAATCAGAAAAAGGGGATGGGAGCTTCTCTGTGACCAACCTCAAGAAGTGAGCATGCTTCTCATCCATGAATTCTTTACTAATGTGATAAGAGAATATGATGATGAAGAACCTTACATGAGCTATGTAAGAGGTGTGGATGTTGATTTAGCCCGGACACCATCAATAGGGTGCTAAGGGTCAAGCACAAACAGTTCAAACGACCTAGCTATGAAGAAAGGGTTGAAAATGACCCAAGATATGTGGATGTGGTGAGTGACTTATGCAGAATAGGCACTGATTGGGTATTGGATTCACATGGCCGACCACTCAAACTTCGGAGAGGTGATCTCATACCTCAAGCAAAAGGATGGCATGACATAGTGAGGAGGTCATTGATCTCTACTTCAAATAACTCTGAGGTAACCGTGAATAGAGCTATAATGATCCATTGCATAATGAAAGGAGGGGAAATCAATGTTGGAGACATTATAGCCAGGAACATCATTGAAATAGCTCAAAAAGTCAAACAGGACAGCTGGCTAGGATATCCTAGTACCATTCTGCGCCTATGTGAAGAAGCTGGAGTGCCTCTTGAAGAATTTGGAGAAACTGATTTGGTCTCTATTGGAAAGCCTCTCACCCGAGAAAGGTTGGAGTTCATCACCACAACACAATTGGAAAGGCAACCCTTAGCAAGAAGGAAAAAAAGGAAAGAAGTAAGACAAGAGGAGGAGCCTCAAGAAATGGATGAATCCCACACCTTGAACATGAACCAACTCCAAGCCGCCTTGGAAGGGATTTCTGGGCAATACTCACAAATTCAAAGAAGCCAAGAAGAGCAAGCTCAACAACAAAGGGATCTTTGGCAGTTGATGGATCAACAAAGAGGTATTCAAGTTCAATGGATGAACCAACAAAATGAATACCAAGCACACATGATGGAGTTACAACAAGAACAATATGCCAAGATGCAGGAAGCCATCAACAATTCGGCTATGGAACATGAAAAAGCCATGGAGAAAGTGATACAAGAACAAGCTCAACTAAGGATAGAGCAAGCTCAGCAAAGAGAACTTCTCCATAGGCTGGATGCTAGACATGAAACACTCTACAGAGATTTCAATGAAAACAGAATGTTCAAGGAAGCCAGGCACAAGGACAGACTTGACTATGACATATGCACCCAAGAAAAGCTTAGTTACCTCTGTTCCACACCCCCATTGATCAACCCACAAATCAAATGTTTTAATGAGGCTCGGAAGATATTTGAACAGCAAGAACTAGCAAGGGTGAGATTCAATCAACAGAGGCTACAGGAGACAATGATAAGCTCAGGAATTTGGCAAAGAGAAGAGAGGGATGCAACGACACAACAACAAGGAGAACGGAGGAGCAAAAAGAAAGAAGATCCAAAGGGAGATTCAACAACAAAGCAACAAGGAGAGTTAAGAAGTAAAAAGAAACAAGATCCAAAGGGCAAAGGAAAGCAAGGAGAATCAAGCAAAGGAAAAGGGACATGAAGACTAAAGGTGGTGAAGTTCCTTTGTTTTTCTTTATGTTTCTTTATGTTTTTAAATAAAAAAAGATGTATGTCTGAAATATGGTATACCTTCTAGGATGCATTTTCTTTTTGAAGCATTGTCTTTTATATTGCCCATTCCATGCATCACCACTCACAAATTTGGAATGGTTGCTTGTCTTTAGTACTTTTACTTGTCATTGGAATAAAAGGTGTAGTTTGATGTAAGAACAGAGAGAATTCTAGCTTAAAAAGAATCATGTTGTCCCATGAGAAAAGTGCTAGTATGTTTATTGTGAAAGAAGCAATGTTCAATGATTTCAAAAGAATGCTTGCTTATACAAGACTAGTTTGGTTAAGGATCACAAAGACTTTAACAGTAATAGCACAAATAACCTTGACAATAAAGAAAATAGAGTACATAGAATGAAAGGCTAGGCATCAATGACAAAAGTGGATATGTGTCTGTGGTGATTGATGTTAAGAGACATACTTGGGCTAGTAAATCCGAGGGGTGCTTCATCACCCGGTAACTTGAGTTAACTAACTCGGGATTATCGATTGAAAACCCACAATCAAGAGTAGCTCTATAACAGAACATTTAGCAACCCAAAGAGGTGCTGGACACCACTATCCAAACAAGATTTCAATGTTATATGCCTGTGACTGAATGTGTTAAGGAAAGAGGCTTGAGTGAGTAAATCTTTAAGAGTGTCTCAACACTTAACAACTTGAACCAACTGGTTTGGGATTGTTGATTGAAAGCTTATGCTAAAGAGCCGCCTTAAGACAAGATTTCGAGCTTAATTGAAAGAAAAAAGAAAAAAAAGAGAAAAAAAGAAGGAAAAAGAAATAAGCAAAAAAAAAAAAAATTGGTTCAAGGATCATGTGCTAAGGTATGAAAGAAGTCTAGTGAAGTTAACCAATTTAGTAGTGAAGCAAGCATTTTAATTGAAAAAGTTGAATAGTTGTGTTCAATTACAATAAATTAATGACCACACAAGTGAGGACAATATGCTCAATGAAAATTACTCTCTGGAAGAACATTCAAGTCTTACATCTTAAATTCTTGTGACAAAATCCTGTATATTTTGCTTGAGGACAAGCAATACTTTAAGTTTGGTGTTGTGATGCAAATGCATATTTGCATTATTAGTTAGTTAGTTTAGTTAGTTTTAGCTTAATTTCACTCATTTTCCCTAAATAAACAAGTCCTTTTATGAGTTTTGTTTCCATGCATGATGATATCAAGGAACATGTTAATTCTAGCCAAATTCATGCAAATGTTTTAAGGAATGCATATATGAATGAGTATGAATGAATCTCATGAAATTTATTGCATGAATTGGTAAGACTTTGAAGCTATTTCCCTTGTTGATGATAGGTGATGAGACAAGGAAGCATGGAAGCAAGAATGATGCAAGCTGGGCAAGAAGTTGGCGTTGCCAACTTGGATACAAGGGGCGTTATTCTTGCCAACGCCAGGAAAATGAAGTTGGCGTTGCCAACTTGGATATAGTGTGCGTTATTGAGGACAACGCCCACACACAAAGAGCTTGGTCCTGGAGGCAACCAAGGAGCAAAGTTGGCGTTGCCAACTTGAGATCCACGTTGCCAACGCCACAACACAAGGCAAGCTTGACCCTGGAAGGAGCAAAGTTGGCGTTGCCAACTCTAGAACCAAGTTGCCAACGCCACAACACAAGCAAGTTTGGCAGCCCTGGAAGCAAAGTTGGCGTTGCCAACTCTAGAACCAAGTTGCCAACGCCCACACAAGCAAGGAACTTGAGCCATGAAGGAGTGTCGAGGGCGTTGCCAACGCCAAGAACTATGGGCGTTGTTGAAGGCAACGCCACACACACAAGCCTGGCCCTGGAGCAAGCTCAACCACGTTGCCAACTTGAGGAGGGCGTTGCCAACGCCACACAACCAAGCAACTTTGGCACCATGGGAAGCAAACTCAACCACGTTGCCAACTTGAGGAGGGCGTTGCCAACGCCACACAACCAAGCAACTTTGGCACCATGGGAAGCAAGCTCAACCACGTTGCCAACGCTAGATGGGCGTTGCCAACGCCACACACAAGCAAATTTTGGCACCAAATCTTGGCGCACCAACCAGGTTGCCAACGCCCAATGGCGCACCAACCAGGTTGCCAAACGCCCAATGGCGCACCAACCAGGTTGCCAAACGCCCAATGGCGCACCAACCAGGTTGCCAAACGCCCAATGGCGCACCAACGGCGTTGCAAACGCCCATCAGCCCACCATCCGCGTTGCCAACGCCAATCAAGGCACCATCCAAGTTGCTAGCGCCAGGGAGATGCACCATGCACGTTGCCAACGCCCAATGGCCTTGCCATGCACGTTGCCAACGCCAGGAAGCAAGCATGGAGCCTTGAGAAGGGCTCGAGCACGTTGCCAACGTGCTAAAGAGAAGGAGTTATTCACAACAACGCCAGGAAATTATGGTGCACGTTGCTAACTTGAAATGTATGGGCGTTATTCACAACAACTCCAACAAGGCAGCCTGACCATGTCCTCTTCAATGGAAGATATCTTGAGCTACAGAGATCCAAATTGAGTGCTTCCAGTTGCGTTGGAAAGCTGACATTCAGAGCTTTCCAACCATATATAATAATCTATGGTGGAGCACAAGATTGAAGCCAAACCAGAGTCATCTTTAGACCCTAAAAACAAGAACATGAAGTGAAATTCAAGGGAGCTAGAGATGAGCCTTGGATGTGGGATCGAGCACGTTGCCAACGTGCATTAAGGGGGCGTGTTTTGCAACAACGCCAGCCTCAAGCCCCTGCCTTGGGAGAGTGATGCATGGGCACGTTGCCAACTTGGGGTTGAGGGTGCGTTATTCACAACAACTTGGCAACAACTTGGCAGCTTGACCTTACCTTCTTTGAGGAACCATAACTTGAGCTAGGAAAGTCCAATTGAGGTGATTCCAGTGGCATTAGAAAATAGACATCAAGAGCTTTCCAATGATGTATAATAGTCCATATTGAAGCTGAAGGTTGACACTCAAATTCTGGGCTACATTTAGCATGAAAGTAAGGCCAAGAAGAGGAAAAGCAAGTTGTTGGCAACAACTTGGGCTAGCAACGCCCAAGTCTCATACTTCATGCCCAGGAAATTGGCATGCACGTTGCCAACGTGCACTAAGGCCTGAGTTATTGCCAACAACGCCCATCAATGGGCCAGAATTGGTGCCAACTTGCTCTACTTCCCCTATTCATCACAAAGGCCAAAACACCTCCAATTGAGCCAAGAATTCAACAATGAGAAAGCCCACATTGCTAACCCAAATTGAAGATCTCTGAAGAGTTTTAGAGTAGTATAAATAGAAGAGATTGATGTACTTGTAGAGGACTTTTACACTTTTGAATACTTGTTGACACTTAGACTTTTTAGACTCTTTTGCACTTTTATTTAGCTTTTGTAAGAACTTCCGGGTACTCTCCCGAGGAGCTCATCTTTGGTTTTCTATTGGAACTTTTCTTCTTCATTTACAAGTTTTAAGCGTTTCATTCTTCTTCTTCTTCTTCCTTTACACTTAGTTTAATTCTTGTTTATGGCAATTGTTGTTGAAATTGGAGCAATGACTCACTAAACCCCACTTTCATTAGGGGGAGGAGCTCTGTTTGTTGGAATGGATTGATGAACCCATCTTTCCTCCTCAATTCTAGTGGTTGATCTAAAGAGGGAACTCTTGCTCTTCATAGATTCAACCACCATCGAGAGAGGGGTTAATCTACATGAATTATGTGGTGAATTTGAGGAATGAGCCACATAATTCAGTTTAGAGTTCATCCTTTCATGATTTCTTTAATCAATATACCTTGGTTAGTATGTGAGATGTAACTCTCCTTGGTTGAGATTATAGAAATTGTGTGGCTGGATAATATATGAGCTTCATCTCTTCTCATGAACAATTAGATCACGAGAGTGGCAATTGGCTATGTTGAGAGAGATTGAATCACCAAGAGATTGGGGTTCAATCACCCACTTGCCATAGATCTATACCCATGATTGAGAGGAATTTGACTAACATCAATTCATGAAAACTAACATCTCTGATCCCTAATGATCTTCTCTACCATCAATTCTTATTTCTTTTGCTTATTAGTTGTTTGAATACCCATCACCCCATCTCCCTTTACATTCTTGCAATTTATTTTTCTTGTCATCTACATTCTGTCTCTTTATTTCTTGCTCTTGCTCTTATGCTCTTTAAATTTCTGCAACCTTTAATTCCTAGCAATTTATCTTTGATGTCATTTAAGTTTCTTGCACTTTAAGTTTCCGTTATTTACTTCCATTTTATTTCTATTGCCCTGTTCTTAAATTCCTTGCAATTTAAATTCCTGCACTTACGTTCAAAAGTCACAATACTCATAAAATCAAAATCCTATTTGCTTGACTAAATCTACCATTTAACTAAAGTTGCTTAATCTACCAATCTCCGTGGGATCGACCTCACTCTTTGTGAGTTTTACTACTTGATACGACCCGGTATACTTGCCGGTTGTACGTGAAATCTAATTTTTACGTATCAAACATTTAAACCAAGGGATTGGGAATTTGTTTGTTTTTAGAGAGAATTGGTGAGCCAAGGGATTGGGATCCAATCATATAAGATTGCCAAGCAAAATTCAATGAATGCATTGGTTGAGGAAGGGATAAAAATGTTTTGATTCGGAGATCTCAATATCTCCTGAAACCCAATGAATTCCCCATTTCTGATCTACCACTTTCTCTTTACATTCTGCAATTAAATTCATGCAATCACCCCAATCCCTTTTTAATTTCAGCAATTTAGCTTCTCGCTCTTTAATTCATGCAATTTAAGATTCCGCAATTTCAATTTCTTGCCATTTACGTTTCCCGCAATTTTTTTACATTCCGCAATTCTCATCTAAATCTTGATTCAGCTCAACTAGAACACACTTCTAATCCGAATTGCTCACTCAACCAATCCTTGTGGGATTCGACCTCACTCTATTGTGAGTTTTTACTTGACGATAACCGGTGCACTTGCCGGAAGGAATTTTTGCCGATCGTGCAATTTCCTAAAATCGTAGCATCAGTGAACCAACTTAGCTAATCAGTTACCATACCATAAACATTCAGAACTTACTTCACAAGATAAACCCCACTCTTATTTTTCATAACATTTTTCTTTTATATTGACTTAAAGGAAAAACATACATGTAAGCAGGATGGAAATGAAAGCTAGGGACTTAGACCAACACATTTAGACCTAAGTAATGAAATTTTAAAGGCAGAATTGAAATTACTAAGATACTATGGAAGCATGTTCTATTTCATACATGATTTTCCTTATTTAAAACTTGAAAAAGATAGAACGAAGAGGGAACTCCACCACCTTTTTCTTATTGGAATGCTTATGTCCCTCTGTTTCCTTTGTCTTGGGATCCTTCTTGATTGCTCAAATCTCCATTTCCTTTGCGTTTCTGATGAGCGGATAATATATACTCTTTTTGGCATTGTTTTTAGGTAGTTTTTAATAGGTTCAAGCTACTTTTAGGGATGTTTTCATTATTTTTTATGCTAAATTCACATTTCTGGACTTTACTATGAGTTTGTGTGCTTTTCTATGATTTCAGGTATTTTCTGGCTGAAATTGAGGGACCTGAGCAAAACTCTGATAAAAGGCTGACAAAAGACTGCTGATGCTGTTGGAATCTGACCTTCTTGCACCCGAAATGGATTTTCTGGAGCTACAGAATTCCAAATGGCGCGCTCTTAACGATGTTGGAAAGTAGATATCCAGAGCTTTCCAGCAATATATAATAGTTCATACTTTATTCGAGAATTGATGACGTAAACCGGCACTCAACGCCAGTTCCATGCTGCATTCTGGAGTCAAACGCCAAAAACACGTCATGAACCAGAGTTGAACGCCCAAAACACGTTACAACTTGGCGTTCAACTCCAAGATAAGCCTCAGCTCGTGTAACATTCAAGCTCAGCCCAAACATACAACAAGTGGGCCCCGAAGTGGATTTATGCATCAATTACTTACTTTTGTAAACCCTAGCAGCTAGTTTATTATAAATAGGACTTTTTACTAGTGTATTAGACATCTTTGAACGTTTAGTTCTTAGACCTTGGGGGCTGGCCTCTCGGCCATGCCTGAACCTTCATCACTTATGTATTTTCAACGGTGGAGTTTCTACACACCATAGATTAAGGGTGTGGAGCTCTGCTGTACATCAAGTTTTAATGCAATTACTATTATTTTCTATTCAATTAGATTTATTCCTGTTCTAAGATACCATTCATACTTCAACCTGATGGATGTGATGGTCCGTGACACTCATCATCATCCATCTGTATGAACGCGTGCCTGACAACCACTTCCGTTCTACAAGCGAAAGCTAGAGTGCGTATCTCTTGAATTCCTTAATCAGAATCTTCGTGGTATAAGCTAGAATTGATGGCGGCATTCATGAGAATCCGGAAAGTCTAAACCTTGTCTGTGGTATTCCAAGTAGGATTCTGGGATTGAATGACTGTGACGAGCTTCAAACTCGCGATTGCTGGGCGTGATGACAAACGCAAAAGAATCAAGGGATTCTATTCCAACATGATCGAGAACCAACAGATGATTAGCCGTGCCGTGACAGAGCATTTGGACCTTTTTCACTGAGAGGATGGGATGTAGCCATTGACAATAGTGATGCCCTACATACAGCTAGCCATGGAAAGGAGTAAGAAGGATTGGATGAAAGTAGCAGGAAAGCAGAGATTCAAAAGGAATACAGCATCTCCATGCACTTATCTGAAATTCCTACCAGTGAATTTACGTAAGTATTTCTATCCTTTATTAATAAATTAATTATCTCTTTATATTTTCGAAAACCCAATAATCAATTATTATCCGCCTAACTGAGATTTACAAGATGACCATGGCTTGCTTCATACCAACAATCTCTGTGGGATCGACCCTTACTCACGTAAGGTATTACTTGGATGACCCAGTACACTTGCTGGTTAGTTGTGCGGAGTTGTGACAAAGTGTGATTCATGTTTACGAGCACCAAGTCTTTGGAGCCATTGTTGATGATCACAATTTCGTGCACCAAGTTTTTGGCGCTGTTGCCGGGGATTGTTCGAGTATGGACAACTAACGGTTCATCTTGTTGCTCAGATTAGGTAATTTTCTTTTTTTTTATTTTCTTTTCAAAAAGTTTTCAAAAATATTTTTCAAAAATTTCTCATCTATTTTCGAAAATTATTCTAAATTTTTAAGAATGAATTCTAGAGTTTCATAAAGCATGTTGAAGCCTGGCTGGTTGTAAAAGCCATGTCTAAATTCTTTTGGACCGAGGTTTCACTAATCCTTAGAGAAGAGCTTCTTTGTCTTTCTCAGCAAATTGGCTACTGTATAGGATGTTTCAATTAAAGCTTGGCTGGCCATTGACCATGTCTAGTGTTTTGGCTGGCTATGAAGCCATGTCTAATTCCTGGACCGGAGCTTTAGACTAACATTGCTAAGATTCTTGGAATTCTTATTAAAATTTTGAATTTCCTTATTCTTTTCTTCAAATTAATTTTTCGAAAAAATAAAAGAAAATACAAAAAAATTATAAAATTATAAAAACCAAAAATATTTTGAGTTTTTTGTTTGAGTCTTGAGTCAATTTATAAGTTTGGTGTCAATTGCATGTTTTAAAAAAATTTTCTTGCAATTTTCGAAAATTTCATGCATTCATAGTGTTCTTCATGATCTTCAAGTTGTTCTTGGTAAGTCTTCTTGTTTGATCTTGATGTTTTCTTATTTTGCGTCTTTTGTTGTTTTTCATGTGCATTCTTGCATTCATATTATCTAAGCATTAAAGATTTCTAAGTTTGGTGTCTTGCATGTTTTCTTTGCATTAAAAATTTTTTCAAAAATATGTTCTTGATGTTCATCATGATCTTCAAAGTGTTCTTGGTGTTCATCTTAACATTCATAGTGTTCTTGTATGCATCATTAGTTTTGATTCATAATTTTCATGTTGTGAGTCATTTTTAGTGTTTTTCTCTCTCATAAAAAAAATTCAAAAATAAAAAAATAATAAATATCTTATCTTTTTAAATCTTATCTTTTTAAAATCTTTTTCAAAAATCATATCTTTTCCATTTTTTATCATATTCGAAAATTTCAAAAATCTTTTTCAAAATATTTTCAAAATATTTTTCTTATCTTTATATCATATTTTCGAAAATCACATCATCAATTAATGTTTTGATTCAAAAATTTCAAGTTTGTTACTTTCTTGTTAAGAAAGATTCAAAGTTTAAGTTCTAGAATCATATCTTGTGATTTCTTGTGAGTCAAGTCATTAATTATGATTTTAAAATTCAAATATTTTTCAAAACTAACTTCAATTATATCTTTTTAAAAAAAATCATATCTTTTAAAATCATATCTTTTCAAAAAATATCTTTTCAATCTTATCTTTTCAAAAATCATATCTTTTTATCATATCTTTTTCAAAATTTTATCTTTTTCAAAAAATTGATTTTAAAATATCTTAACTAACTTCTTATCTTCTTATCTTTTCAAATTTGATTTTAATATCTTTTTCAACTAACTAATTAACTTTTTGTTTGTTTCTTATCTTTTTCAAAACCACCTAACTACTTTTTCCTCTCTAATTTTCGAAAATACCTCCCTCTTTTTCAAAATTTCTTTTTAATTAATTAATTGTTTCAAATTTTTATTTTTATTTTATTTCTTCCTTTAATTTTTGAAATTACTAACCCATTTTTCAAAATTATTTTCGAATTTCTCTCCCCCTCATCTCTTTCTATTTATTTTATTTATTTACTAACACTTCTCTTCATCCTAAAATTCGAACCCCCCTCTCTCTGAGTTCGAATTTTCCTCTTCTCCTTCCTATTCTTCTTCTTTTCTACTCACATAAAGGAACCTTTATATCTGGACAAAGAGAATCCCTATTATTATTTTCTGTTCCCTTCTTTTTCATATGAGTAGGAGCAAGGACAAGAACATTCTTATTGAAGCAGATCCTAAACCCGAAAGGACTCTGAAGAGGAAGTCAAGAGAAACTAAAATTCAACAATTCAGAGAAAACTTTACAGAAATTTTCGAAAAAGAAGAGGAGATGGCAGCCAAAAATAATAACAATGCAAGGAGGATGCTTGGTGATTATACTACACCTAAGGCCAGAGAAACCTCAAAAGAAAAAAAAAGAAAAAAAAGAGAAAAGGGAAGACAAAAGGCTTCTACCTCCAAGTCATGGAAGATGGAGAGATTCATCTCAAGGGTCCATAGCTCAGTAGAAGAGCATTTGACTGCACATCAAGAGAACATGAGGAATTCCCTCATCAAGAAATCCCTGAGATACCTCAGGGGATACATTTTCCTCCACATAATTATTAGGAGCACCAAAATCACTAGGGAGGAGCAACAAAGACAAGGAAGAGACATAGAAGAGCTCAAGGACATCAATGGTCCTTCAAGAAGGTGCCACCCTCACTAAGGTGGACTCATTCCTTGTTCTTAAATTTTTTTTTGCTTTTCGTTTTTTTTATGTTATATGTTTATCTATGTTTGTGTCTTTATTACATGATCATTATTATTTAGTAACTATGTCTTAAGGCTATGAATAATTCCATGAATCCTTCACCTCTCTTAAATGAAAAATGTTTTTAATTCAAAAGAACAAGAAGTACATGAGTTTTGAATTCATCCTTGAATTTAGTTTAATTATATTGATGTGGTGACAATACTTTTTGTTTTCTGAATGAATGCTTGAACAGTGCATATTTTTGATCTTGTTGTGTATGAATGTTAAAATTGTTGGCTCTTAAAAGAATGATGAACAAAGAGAAATGTTATTAACAATCTGAAAAATCATGAGATTGATTCTTGAAGCTAGAAAAAGCAGTGAAAAAGCAAAAGCTTGAAAAAAAAGAGAAGAGTGGCAAGAAAAATAGAAAGGAAAAGAAAAGCAAGCAGAAAAAGCCAATAGTCCTTAAAACCAAAAGGCAAGGGTAAAAAGGATCCAAGGCTTTGAGCATCAATGGATAGGAGGGCCCAAGAAAATAAAATCCAGGCCTAAGCGGCTAATTCAAGCTGTCCCTAACCATGTGCTTGTGGCATGCAGGTCCAAGTGAAAAGCTTGAGACTGAGTGATTAAAGTCGTGATCCAAAGCAAAAAGAGTATACTTAAGAACTCTGGACACCTCTAACTGGGGACTTTAGCAAAGCTGAGTCAAAATCTGAAAAGGTTCACCTAATCATGTGTCTGTGGCATTTATGTATCTGGTGGTAATACTAGAAAACAAAGTGCTTAAGGCCACGGCCAAGACTCATAAAAGTAGCTGTGTTCAAGAATCAACAAAATTAACTAGGAGAATCAATAACACTATCTGAAATTCTAAGTTCCTATAGAAGCCAATCATTCTAAACTTCAAAGGATAAAGTGAGATGCCAAAATTGTTCAGAAGCAAAAAGCTACAAGTCCCACTCATCTAATTAGAATTAATATTCATTGATATTTTGGAATTTATAGTATATTCTCTTCTTTTTATCCTATTTATTTTTCAGTTGCTTGGGGACACGCAACAATTTAATTTTGGTGTTGTGATGAGCGGATAAATTATACGCTTTTTGGCATTGTTTTTAGGTAGTTTTTAATAGGTTCAAGCTACTTTTAGGGATGTTTTCATTAGTTTTTATGCTAAATTCACATTTCTGGACTTTACTATGAGTTTGTGTGTTTTTCTGTGATTTCAGGTATTTTCTAGCTGAAATTGAGGGACCTGAGCAAAACTCTGATAAAAGGCAGACAAAGGACTGCTGATACTGTTGGAATCTGACCTCCTTGCACGCGAAATGGATTTTCTGGAGCTACAGAATTCCAAATGGCGCGCTCTTAATGGCGTTGGAAAGTAGACATCTAGAGCTTTCGAGCAATATATAATAGTTCATACTTTATTCAAGAATTGACGACGTAAACCGGCGCTCAACGCCAGTTCCATGATGCATTCTGGAATCGAACGCCAGAAAAACGTCACGAACCAGAGTTGAACGCCCAAAACACATTATAACTTGGCGTTTAACTCCAAGATAAGCCTCAGCTCGTGTAACATTCAAGCTCAGCCCAAACATTCACCAAGTGGGCCCCGGAAGTGGATTTATGCATCAATTACTTACTTCTGTAAACCCTAGCAGCTAGTTTATTATAAATAGGACTTTTTACTAGTGTATTAGACATCTTTGAACGTTTAGTTCTTAGACCTTGGGGGCTGGCCTCTCGGCCATGCCTGAACCTTCATCACTTATGTATTTTCAACGGTGGAGTTTCTACACACCATAGATTAAGGGTGTGGAGCTCTGCTGTACCTCAAGTTTTAATGCAATTACTATTATTTTCTATTCAATTCGATTTATTCCTGTTCTAAGATACCATTCGTACTTCAACCTGATGGATGTGATGATCCGTGACACTCATCATCATCCATCCGTATGAACGCGTGCCTGACAACCACTTCCGTTCTACAAGCGAAAGCTAGAGTGCGTATCTCTTGGATTCCTTAATCAGAATCTTTGTGGTATAAGCTAGAATTGATGGCAGCATTCCTGAGAATCCGGAAAGTCTAAACCTTGTCTGTGGTATTCTGAGTAGGATTCTGGGATTGAATGACTGTGACAAGCTTCAAACTTGCGATTGCTGGGCGTGATGACAAACGCAAAAGAATCAAGGGATTCTATTCCAACATGATCGAGAACCAACAGATGATTAGCCGTGCCGTGACAGAGCATTTGGACCTTTTTCACCGAGAGGATGGGATGTAGCCATTGACAACGGCGATGCCCTACATACAGCTTGCCATGGAAATGAGTAAGAAGGATTGGATGAAAGTAGCAGGAAAGCAGAGATTCAAAAGGAATACAGCATCTCCATGCACTTATCTGAAATTCCTACCAGTGAATTTACATAAGTATTTCTATCCTTTATTAATAAATTAATTATCTCTTTATATTTTCGAAAACCCAATAATCAATTATTATCCGCCTAACTGAGATTTACAAGATGACCATAGCTTGCTTCATACCAACAATCTCTGTGGGATCGACCCTTACTCACGTAAGGTATTACTTGGACGACCTAGCACACTTGATGGTTAGTTGTGCGGAGTTGTGACAAAGTGTGATTCATGTTTAAGAGCACCAAGTCTTTGGAGCCATTGTTGATTATCACAATTTCGTGGACCAGTTTCCCTATCAGCTTTTTCCAAAAACCAGCATCTTCCATCTTCTTCTTCAATGCTTCCTTCTGTTGTTTCACCTTCTCCTCCTCTTATTCTGTTAGGTCTTTGCGAACTGTATCATACCTTGGGATGGCAAAGTTCAAGCTATGCATATGCCCAGCCACATAAGTCAACTTGGCCTGAGTGTTTATGCTAAACTCTTCCCAGTGTAGTTGCCATCCTTCATTAAGCACGTTGAACTCATTGAATGCTTTCATCTGAGACAACTGACGTTGGTTGAGTTCTTGAAGGCGTTTGTCCTGACGCTCTTGCCTTTCAGTTACTTGATTGATGGCTTGGGTGAGCTGGGAGTAATGCTCCTGTTGCTGCTCCATTTGTTGTTTCTGTCACTCCCTTTGATGATTCATCCAATTAGAGAGTAGTTCTTCTTAACGATCCATCCTTTGGGATTGAATGTGTAGTTGTTGTTCTTGTCCCTCCATATAACTCCTTGCTAGATCCTCAATGGCTCCTTGAATGTGATTCAAGTTTATGTTAGTTGGATCGTAGTACTCTTCTTGCTGGTATTCTTCTTGATGAGGTTCTTCTTGATGAGGTTCTTCTTGGTGAGGTTCTTCTTGTGATGTTCTTTTCCTTATCTGAGGCCTTCTTTGCTGTTGAGCAGGTGCCACATAGGTTATACGCTGGAGCGTAACTAACCTCCCAAGGTTTACCCAATTTGGATTGTTATCTTCGAATACTACCTTGGCTTTCATACATAGTCTAAGGATGGTGATGGGGTACCAAAGCCTAGAACCCGAATCATTCTTCTCGGCTAAATCTTGGATTCCCTCAGCTATAATTTCGTGCAGATTGATGCCTCAACCCTTTATTAAGCAATGTACCATAGTAGCTCGAGCAATGTTGACCTCAGAATTGTTTGAGGCTGGGAGGATAGATCTCCTCACAAGCTCAAACCATCCCTTGGCTTCCGGGATGAGGTCACCTCTCCTAATGAACCGCGGTCTCCTATCCGAGTACATTTCCCAATCAGATCCTATAACACACATATCGTTCACAATTTCTTCAAGTTCATCATTGTCGGGGCTATTACTTATTCTTACTTGATAACTGGGCTCATCAAAATGTGGCGATCTCAGCTGAATAGTCCTTGTTATAGCATTGGGGCTGAAATCCACCTCTGTTCCTCTCATGTAGCTTTTGAAGGTGGGAACCCTGGTAGTGTCTTCTCTGGTCACATTGGCATAGAACTCCTTGATGAGATTTGCATTTATCTTTGTTTCTGGGTTCGTGAGCTTTTGCCAACCCTTCTGTTCAATCTTCTCTCTAATCTGTGGGCACTCATCCTCGTTGAACTGGAATGTCAACCCTGGCAATATTTTCTTGTGTTTTATCCATTCAAATTGGAGCTCATGGAAGGTGGTCTTGAATTTCCTTTCATCGAAAGAAATGCTCTCCACCGGTTCCTTCCTCTTTTGCCTCTTGGAGCTTGCTGATGTCATGAGTAAGAATTGGTGTGTGAAGGTGTTGAGAAGTATAGGTTGATGATGGAAATTGGCCGGGTTAAGATATGGTGTAGCTTAGAGGATGGTGTTAACATGTTGAGGGTAGAGGTGTTGGGTGTGTGTGTTCGAAAGAAAGAAGAGGAAGAGATGGAGTAGTTGGATATTTGAATATGGAAAGGTATAGAGTGAGGGTCATTTATATAGGAGGATGATGGGTGATTGAAGGGTGTGGATTGATGGTACGGCTTAATAGTGGACGGTTGGGGTTTGGCAATGGATGGGCACAAGGATTACTTCTTTTATGAGGTTCTTGGTTCAGTCTCCAAGGCTATCCTGCTCCCAATGTTGCATGGCAACACTTCCCAAGGTACTCCCCTTGAAGACAAGTGTGTAGTTCCTTTGGTGAAGTGGCAGAACCCCCCTTCAATTGGTTGTCCCATCATATTTCCCCAACATTCCCTTCAATTTCCTTGCAAGACAAAAGAAAAGAGAGATTAGCTTGAATTGTGGCAGAAAAAAACAAGTGGGAGGCTAGCCACCCCTTTTTTTTTTAATTTTTGCTTTTGACTAACTAAATGCCATTCATGAATGCAAACCAACTGACCAACTAAGTGTTTATTGGTGCACGAAATTATGAGACACAATGGCGCCAACAACTTGGTCACACAATTGTAATCTCAACTTTTTTTCACAACTTCGCACAACTAACCAGCAAGTGCACTGGGTCGTGCAAGTAATAAACCTTACATGAGTAAGGGTCGATCCCACGGAAATTGTCGGCGTGAAGCAAGCTATGGTCACCTTGTAAATCTCAGTCAGGCGGATTCAAATGGATGATAGAGTTTTCATAATTAAAAGATAAATAAAACAGAAAATAAAGATAGAGATACTTATGTAAATCATTGGTGGGAATTTCAGATAAGCGTATGGAGATGCTTCATCCCTCTTGAATCTCTGCTTTCCTACTGCCTCCATCCAATCCTTCATACTCCTTTCTATGGCAAGCTGTAGGTTGGGCATCACCGTTGACAATGGCTACTTCCCGTCTTCTCAGTGAAAATGGTCCAAATACGGGTTACGTAGGGCTAATCATCGGTCGGTTCTCGATCATGTAGGAATCGGATTTACTATAATTTTGCGTCTATCACTACGCCCTACAGTCGTGAGTTTGAAGCTCGTCACAATCATCCCTTCCCAGATCCTACTCGGAATACTACAGACAAGGTTTAGACTTTCCGGATCTTAGGAATGGCCGCCAATAATTCTAGCTTATACCACGAAGACTCTGATCTCATGGAATGGAAGGCTCAATTGTCAGGCGAGGCAACCATGCGTCGTGGACCAGGAATCCAAGAGATACACACTCTAGCTTTCGCAGGTAGAACGGAAGTGTTTGTCAAGCACGCGTTCATAAGTGAGAATGGTGATGAGTGTCACGGATCATCACATTCATCAGGTTGAAGTGCAAATGGATATCTTAGAATAAGAATAAGCATGAATTGAATAAAAACCAATAGTAAATGCATTAATACTCAAGGAACAGCAGAGCTCCACACCTTAATCTATGGTGTGTAGAAACTCCATCGTTGAAAATACATAAGAATAAGGTCTAGACATGGCCGAATAGCCAGCCTCCCCAAATGACATATGAATTTGAAAATAGGGAAAAAGAGCCCTAGTACAACAGTCAAAAGTTCTATTTATAATGAAAACTAGTTACTAGGGTTTATAGAAATAGGTAAATGGTGCAAAAATCCACTTCAGGGCCCACTTGGTATGTACTTGGGCTGAGCATTGAGCTTTACACATGTAGAGGTCTTCCTTGGAGTTGAACACCAGCTTTGGTGCCAGTTTGGGCGTTTAACTCCAACTTTTATGCCAGTTCTGGCGTTTTGACTTCAGAATATGGCAGAGAAGGGGCATTTGAACGCCACTTTACATCATCAAAACGCGAGCAAAGTATAAACTATTATATATTGCTGGAAAGCCCTGGATGTCTACTTTCCAACGCATTTAAGAGCGCGCTATTTAGAGTTGTGTAGCTTCCGAAAATCCACTTCGAGTACAGGGAGGTCAGAATCCAACAACATCTGCAGTCCTTTGTCAATCTCTGAATCAGATTTTTGCTCAGGTCCCTCAATTTCAGCCAGAAAATACCTGAAATCACAAAACAAAACACACAAACTCATAGTAGAGTCCAGAAATATAAATTTTGCATAAAAATTAATAAAAATATACTAAAAACTAACTAAATCATACTAAAAACTATATAAAAACAATGTCAAAAAGCGTATAAATTATCCGCTTATCACAACACCAAACTTAAATTATTGCTTGTCCCCAAGCAACTGAAAACAAAATAGGATAAAAAGAAGAGAATATACAATGAATCCCACAGTATCAATGAAACTTAGTCCTAATTAGATGAGTAGGGCTTGTAGCTTTTTGCTTCTGAACAGTTTTGGCATCTCAGTTTCTCCTTTGAAATTCAGAATGATTGGCGTCTATAGGAACTCAGAATTTTAGATAGTGTTATTGATTCTCCTATTTCAGTGCGTTGATTATTAAACACAACTACTTTATGAGTCTTGGCCGTGACCCTAAGCACTTTGTTTTCCAGTATTACCATTGGATACATAAATGCCACAGACACATAACTGGATGAACCTTTTCAGATTGTGACTCATCTTTGCTAAAGCCCCCAGTTAGAGGTGTCCAGAGTTCTTAAGCACACTCTTTTGCCTTGGATCACGACTTTAATCACTCAGTCTCAAGTTTTTCACTTGGACCTGCATGCCACAAGCACATGGTTAGGGACAACTTGATTTAGCCGCTTAGGTCTGGATTTTATTTCCTTGGGCCCTCCTATCCATTAATTCTCAAAGCCTTGGATCCTTTTTACTCTTGCCTTTTGGTTTTAAGGGCTATTGGCTTTTTCTGCTTGCTTTTTCTTTTTATTTCCTCTCTCTTTTTTTTGCCATTTTTTTACTGCTTTTTCTTGCTTCAAGAATCAATTTCATGATTTTTTAGATTATCAATAACATTTTTCTTTGTTCATCATTCTTTCAAGAGCCAACAAATTTAACATTCATAAACAACAAGATAAAAAATATGCACTGTTCAAGCATTCATTCAGAGAACAAAAAGTATTGCCACCACATCAAAATAATTAAACTAGTTTCAAGATAAAATTTGAAATCCAAGTACTTCTTGTTCTTTTGTAATTAAGCACATTTTTCATTTAAGAGAGGTGAAGGGTTCATGGAGTTATTCATAGCTTTAAGACATAGACACTAGACACTAATGATCATGTAGTGAAGACACAAACATAGATAGAACATACAACATAAAGCCAAAAAACGAAAAATAAATAGACAAGGAGATTAAGGAATGAGTCCACCTTAGTGAGGGTGGCGTCTTCCTCCTCTTGAAAAACCAATTGTGCTATTGAGCTCCTCAATGTCTTTTCCTTGCCTTTGTTGCTCCTCCCTCATAGCTCTTTTATCTTCTCTAATCTCATGGAGAATGATGGAGTGCTCTTGGTGTTCCACCGTTAATTGGTCCATGTTGTAACTCAAGCTTTCCAAAGAAGTGTTGAGTTACTCCCAATAATTGTGTGGAGGAAATTGCATCCCTTGAGGTATCTCAGGGATTTCTTGATGAGGGACTTCCTCATGCTCTTGTTGAGTGCGATGGATGAGCTCTCTAGTTTGCTCTATCCTCTTCTTAGTGATGGGCTTGTCCTCTTCAATAAGGATATCTCTCTCTATGACAATCCCAGCTAAATAGCAAAGGTGACATATGAGATGAGGAAAGGCTATTCTTGCCAAAGGTGGGGACTTGTCAGCCATCTTGTAGAGTTCTAGAGGTATGATTTCATGAACTTCTACTTCCTCTCCAATCATGATACTATGGATCATGATGGCCCTTTGAGATGAATCTCTCCATCTCTCATGACTCTGAGGTGGAAGCAATTGCCTTCCCTTTCCTCTTTCTAGAGGTTTCTCATGCCTTAGATGCCATAAATGGTTATGGAAAAACAAAAAGCAATGCTTTTTACCACACCAAACTTAAAATATTTGCTCATCCTCGAGCAAAAGAAGAAAGAAAGATGTAAAAGAAGAAGAAAATGGAGGAGATGGAGGCTGTATAGGGTTCGGCCAAGGGGGGAAGAGTGGCCGAATGCTTTGGGTGGGTTTGGAAGGGAAATGGGTTTGAATTTTTTAAGGTGGGTGGGGTTTTTGGAGAAGAGTTAAGGAAGTGATTGGTGAAAGGTATTTGGGGAAGAGATATGGAGGTGATTGGTGAAGGGTATTTGGGGAAGAGTATTGTGGAAAGATAGATGAAAGAGAATGAGTTGAGGTTAGTGGGGATCCTGTGGGGTCCACAGATCCTAAGGGGTCAAGAAATTTTCATCCCTGCTCCAATTGGGCGTATAAAACTCCTTAGAGTGCAATCCTGGTGTTTAAATGCCAGTCTGCTGCCCTGTTCTAGTGTTTAAATGCCAGTTTTCCTTCTTGTTCTGGCGTCTAAACGCCAGTTTGTTGTCCTGTTCTGGCGTTTAAACGCCAATCTGGTGCCCTATTCTGGTGTTTAAACGCACAGAAAGGTGCCAGATTGGGCGTGTAAACGCCCATTTTGCTACCCATACTGGCGTTTAAATGCCAGTAAGTCATTCCTCCAGGGTATGCTGTTTTTGAATCTTTTCTTTATTTTTGTAATTGTGTTTGTGACTTCACATGATCATCAACCTAAAAGAAAACAAAATAATATAGATAAAATTAAAATAAAATTGGGTTACCTCCCAATAAGCGCTTCTTTAATGTCAATAGCTTGACAGTGAGCTCTCATGGAGCCTCACAGTTGATCAGAGTATGGTTGAGATCTCTCAACACCAAACTTAGAGTTTGGTTGTGGCCTTCCAACACCAAACTTAGCGTTTGATTGTGGGGGCTCTATTTGACTCTGTATTGGGAGAAGCTCTTCATGCTTACTCTCCATGGTTACAGATGGAGAACCTTGAGTCTTTACTACAAGGCGTTCTTCATTCCCATGAAGAATCAACTCTCCTCTGTCAACATCAATTACAGCTCTTGCTGTGGCTAGGAAGGGTCTTCCAAGGATGATGGATTCATCCTCATCCCTCCTAGTGTCTAGGATTATAAAATCAACAGGGAAGTAAAGGCCTTCAACCTTCACTAGCACGTTCTCTACTAGTCCATAAGCCTTTTTCATAGATTTATCTGCCATCTTCAATGAGAATTTGGCAGCCTGTACCTCATAGATTTCTAGTTTCTCCATTACAGAGAGTGGCATCATGTTTATCCCTGACCCTAGGTCACACAAAGCTTTTTCAAAGGTCATGGTGCCTATGGTACAGGGTATTAAGAATTTACCAGGATCTTGTTTCTTTTGAGGTAAATTTTGCTGAAGCAATGTATTCAGTTCATTGGTGAGCAAGGGAGGCTCTTCCCCCCAAGTGTCATTACCAAATAGCTTGGCATTCAGCTTCATGATTGCTCCTAAATATTGGGAAACTTGCCCTTCAACAATGTCTTCATCCTCTTCAGAAGATGAATAGTCATTAGAGCTCATGAATGGTAAAATGAGGTCCAAGAGAATCTCTATGGTCTCTGTATGAGACTCAGATTCTTTTGGTTCCTCATTAGGGTATTCCTTACTGACCATTGGATGTCCCCTGCGGTCTTCCTCATTGGGATTCACGTCCTCCTCCTCCCCTAAGGTTTCAGCCATGTTGATTATATCAATGGCCTTGCACACTCCTTTGGGATTCTCCTCTGTATTGCTTGGGAGAGTGCTAGGAGGAGTTTCAGTAACCCTTTTACTCAGCTGGCCTACTTGTGCCTCCAAATTTCTAATGGAGGATCTTGTTTCAATCATGAAACTAAGAGTGGCCTTAGATAGATCAGAGACTATATTTGCTAAGCTAGAAGGATTCTGCTCAGAATGCTCTGTCTGTTGCTGAGATGATGATGGGAAAGGTTTGCTATTGCTAAACATGTTTCTTCCACCATTGTTATTATTGAAGCCTTGCTTCTGTTGATCCTTCCATGAAAAATTTGGATGATTTTTCCAGGAAGGATTATAGGTGTTGCCAAAGGCTTTACCCATGTAATTCACCTCTGCCATTGCAGGGCTCTTAGGATCATAAGCTTCTTCTTCAGAAGATGCTTCTTTAGTACTGTTGGATGCATTTTGCAATCCATTCAGACTCTGAGAGATCATATTGACTTGTTGGGTCAATATTTTGTTCTGAGCCAGTATGGCATTCAGAGCATCAATTTCAGGAACTCCTCTCTTTTGAGGAGTCCCATTACTCACAGGATTCCTCTCAGAGGTATACATGAACTGGTTATTTACAACCATTTCAATAAGTTCTTGAGCTTCTGTAGGCGTTTTCTTTAGGTGAATGGATCCACCTGCAGAGTGGTCTAGTGACATCTTGGAAAATTCAAACAGACTATCATAGAATATATCTAATGTGGTCCATTCTGAAAGCATGTCAGAAGGACACTTTTTGGTCAGTTGCTTGTATCTTTCCCAAGCTTCATAGAGGGACTCACCAACTATTTGTCTGAAGGTCTGAACATCCACTCTAAGCTTGCTCAGCTTTTGAGGAGGAAAGAACTTGGCTAAGAAAGTCGTGACCAGCTTATCCCAAGAGTCTAGGCTATTTCTGGGTTGTGAGTCCAACCATGTTCTAGCTCTGTCTCTTACAACAAAAGGGAAAAGCATAAGCTTGTAGACTTCAGGATCAACTCCATTGGTCTTAACAGTATCACAGATCTGCAAGAACTCAATTAAAAACTGATAAGGGTCTTCCGATGGAAGTCCATGAAACTTGTAGTTCTGTTACAATAGAGAAACTAATTGAGGCTTTAGCTCAAAATTGTTTGCTCCTATGGCAGGGATTGAGATGCTTCTTCCATAGAATTTGGAAGTTGGTGTAGTAAAATCACCAAGCATCTTCCTTGCATTGTTGTTTGGTTCGGCCATAAATGTTTCTTTTGCTGTTTCCTTTTTGACAATTTCAGTGAGGTCCTCTTCAGAGTTTTGTGCTTTAGCTGCTCTTAGCTTCCTCTTCAAAGTCCTTTCAGGTTCAGGATCAGCTTCAACAAGTATGCCTTTATCTTTGTTCCTGCTCATATGAAAGAGAAGAAAACAAAGAAAATATGGAATCCTCTATGTCACAGTATAGAGATCCCTTGAGGTGTCAGAGGAAAATAAGAATAGAAGAAGGAGGTAGGTAAAATTTTGAACACACAAAGAGAGATGGAGTTCGAATTGACAATGGAGGAGGAACGTTAGCATTTAAATAGAAAAATACGAGAGGGGGGAAGTTTTCGAAAACTAAATTTTGAAAAAGAATTAAGCTTTAAATGAAATTTTGAAAAATTGGAAGTGGTTTTCGAAAATATGAAGTAAAAAAGGTAGTTAAGTGGTTTTGAAAAAGATAAGAAATAAATTTGAAAAAGATATGAAGTTAGAAAAAGATTTTTCAAATTGGAATTTTAAAAAGATGTGATTTTGAAAGAGATATGATTTAAAAAGATATGATTGAAAAGATAAAATTAAAAATATTTGATTTTTAAAATTAATAACTTGATTAACAAGAAACTAAAAGATATGATTCTAAATTTCAAATATTGAATCTCTCTTAACAAGAAAGTAACAAACTTGAAATTTTTGAATCAAGATTTTTTAAAATATGAGGAAAAGATTTGATTTTTGAAAAAGATATGTTTGAAAAGATATGATTTTTGAAAAAGATATGATTGAAAATATTTGATTTGAAAAAGATTTGTTTTTGAAAAAAATATGACGATTTGAAAAAGATTTGATTTGAAAACAAGATTCCTCTCCTTGTGTCATCCTCGCCTTAAACGCCTAGGAGCTGCATGTTTTGGGCGTTTAACGCCTAGTTGCTGCATATTTTGGGCATTTAAATGCCCAGCCAGGTACCCTGGCTGGCGTTTAAACTCCAATTTTCCTTCCTTACTGGGCGTTTAAACGCCCAACCAGGTACCCTGGCTGGCGTTTAAACGCTAGTTTTCCTTCTTCACTGGGCGTTTTGAATGCCCAGCTTTTTCTCTGTAAATCCACTGCTTTATGTTCTTGGATCTTCATTTTGCTATATCCTTTATTCAAGAAGATGTATTTTCAATTTTGAAAAATAGCAAAATGAGTCAAAACATATAATTCTTGGATCAAGATGATTGTCAAGAAGAACACCAAGAACATTATGAATGTCAAGAAGAACACCAAGAACAATCACACGATCAAGATGAACATCAAGAACTTAGTTTTCAATAAAAGAAAACATGCAAGCCACCAAACTTAGAATTTTTTCATGTTTGGGCCATATGCATTGCAAGAATGCACATGTAAAACATCATGCAGTGCAAAACAAGAAATCATGAAGATCAAACAAGGCAATTCATCAAGAACAGCTTGAAGATCATCAAGAACACAATGAATGTGTTTCGAAAATCGCAGGACAATCAAAATCATGCAATTAACACCAAACTTAGAATTTGGCACTAGATTCAAACAAGAATCGTGAAATGTTTTTGGATTTTTATGATTTTATTAATTTTTGTTGGTTTTTTTTCGAAAATTATTTTGGGAAGAAAGAAAAAGAAGAAAATTTTGAAATATTTTTGAAAACTTTTTTGAAAAAAAAAATAAAAATTACCTAATCTTAGCAACAAGATGAACCGTCAGTTGTCTAAACTCGAACAATCCCCGGCAACGACGCCAAAAACTTGGTGCACGAAATTGTGATACACAATGGTGCCAACAACTTGGTCGCACAATTGTAATCTCAACTCTTTTTCACAATTTTGCACAACTAACCAGCAAGTACACTGGGTCGTCCAAGTAATAAACCTTACGTGAGTAAGGGCGATTGGTGCACGAAATCACAATCACACTTTTGTAATTCCGCACAACTAACCAGCAAGTGCACTGGGTCGTCCAAGTAATACCTTACGTGAATAAGGGTCGATCCCACGGAGATTGTTGGCTTGAAGCAAGCTATGGTTATCTTGTAACTCTTAGTCATGATATCAATAATTCTCAGATTTAATTGTAAAAAGTAAAAGAACATGAAATAAATACTTGTTTTGCAGTAATGGAGAAAAGGTTGAGGTTCTGGAGATGCTCTATCTTCTGAATCTCTGCTTTCCTACTGTCTTCTTCCTCATGCATGCAAGGCTCCTTCCATGGCAAGCTGTATGTTGGGTTTCACCGTTGTCAATGGCTACCTCCCGTCCTCTCAGTGAAAATGTTCAACGCACGCTGTCACCGCACGGCTAATCATCTGTCGGTTCTCGATCATGCTGGAATAGGATCCATGGATCCTTTTGCGTCTGTCACTACGCCCAACACTCGTGAGTTTGAAGCTCGTCACAGCCATTCAATCCCTGAATCCTACTCGAAATACCATAGACAAGGTTTAGACTTTTCGGGTTCTCGAGAATGGCCGCCAATGGATTCTAGCTTATACCATTAAGATTCTGATTAAAGAATCCAAGAGATATCTACTCAGTCTAAGGTAGAATGGAGGTGGTTGTCAGGCACACGTTTTTAGGTGAGAATGATGATGAGTGTCACGGATCATCACATTCATCAAGTTGAGGAACAAGTGATATCTTAGAATAGAAGCAAGCGTGATTGAGTGAAAAATAGTAGTAATTGCATTAATCCATCAAGATACAGCAGAGCTCCTCACCCCCAACCATGGGGTTTAGAGACTCATGCCGTAGAAGATACAGTATGAAACGTGTAATGTGTCATCCCCCTCCAGATACAATAGCAAAAGGTCCTATTTATAGTGAACTAGTGACCTAGAGTTTACAAGAATGAGTAAATGACATAAAAATCCATTTCTGGGGTCCACTTGGTGTGTGCTTGGGCTGAGCATTGAAGCTTTCATGTGTAGAGACTTTTTCTGGAGTTAAACGCCAGCTTTTGTGCCAGTTTGGGCGTTCAACTCCAATTTTTGTGCCAGTTCCGGCGTTAAACGCCGGAAATTCTAAGGCTGATTTTAAACGCCGGTTTGGGCCATCAATTCTCGAGCAAAGTATAGACTATTATATATTGCTGGAAAGCCCAGGATGTCTACTTTCCAACGCAATTAAGAGCGCGCCAATTGGGCTTCTGTAGCTCCAGAAAATTTACTTCGAGTGCAGGGAGGTCAGAATCCAACAACATCTGCAGTCCTTTTTCAGCCTTTGAATCAGATTTTTGCTCAGGTCCCTCAATTTTAGCCAGAAAATACCTGAAATCACAGAAAAACACACAAACTCATAGTAAAGTCTAGAAATGTTATTTTGAATTAAAAACTAATAAAAACATAATAAAAACTAACTAAAACATACTAAAAATATACTAAAAACAATGTCAAAAAGCGTATAAATTATTCGCTCATTAGCGATCCCACGGAGATTGTCGGCTTGAAGCATGCTATGGTCACCTTGTAAATCTCAGTCAGGCAGATTCAAATGGGTGATAGAGTTTTCATAATTAAAAGATAAATAAAATAGAAAATAAAGAGAGAGATACTTATGTAAATCATTGGTGGGAATTTCAGATAAGGATATGGAGATGCTTTATCCCTCTTGAATCTCTGCTTTCCTACTGCCTCCATCCAATCCTTCATACTCCTTTCTATGGCAAGCTATATGTTGGGCATCACCGTTGTCAATGGCTACTTCCCGTCCTCTCAGTGAAAATGGTCCAACTACGGGTTACGTAGGGCTAATCATCTGTCGGTTCTCGATCATGTAGGAATAGGATTTACTATCCTTTTGCGTCTGTCACTAGGCCCTAGCTTATAATTCTGGATCTCAAGAATGGCCGCCAATAATTCTAGCTTATACCACGAAGACTCTGATCTCACGGAATGGAAGGCTCGGTTGTCAGGCGAGGCAACCATGCGTCGTGGACCAGGAATCCAAGAGATACACACTCTAGCTTTCGCAAGTAGAACAGAAGTGTTTGTCAGGCACGCGTTCATAAGTGAGAATGGTGATGAGTGTCACGGATCATCACATTCATTAGGTTGAAGTGTGAATGGAAATCTTAGAATAAGAATAAGCATGAATTGAATAAAAACCAGTAGTAATTGCATTAATACTCGAGGAACAGCAGAGCTCCACACCTTAATCTATGGTGTGTAGAAACTCTACCGTTGAAAATACATAAAAATAAGGTCTAGGCATGGCCAAATGGCCAGCCTCCCCAAATGACATATGAATTCGAAAATAGGGAAAAAGACCTCTAGTACAATAGTCAAAAGTTCTATTTATAAAGAAAACTAGCTACTAGGGATATAGAAATAGGTAAATGATGCAGAAATCCACTTCCGTGCCCACTTGGTGTGTGCTTGGGCTGAGCATTGAGCTTTACACGTGTAGAGGTCTTCCTTGGAGTTAAACACCAGCTTTAGTGCCAGTTTGGACGTTTAACTCCAACTTTTATGCTAGTTCTGGCGATTTTACTTCAGAATAAGGCAGAGAAGGGGCGTTTGAATGCCAGTTTGCGTTGTCAAAACTTGAGTAAAGTGTGGATTATTATCTATTTCTGGAAAGCCCTGGATGTCTACTTTCCAACGCAATTGCGAGTGCGCTATTTGGAGTTCTGTAGCTCCAGAAAATCCACTTCGAGTACAGGGAGGTCAGAATCCAACAGCATCTGTAGTCCTTTGTCAGCCTCTGAATCAGATTTTTGCTCAGGTCCCTCAATTTCAGCCAGGAAGTACTTGAAATCACAGAAAAAACACTCAAACTCATAGTAAAGTCCACAAATATAAATTTTGCATAAAAACTAATAAAAATATACTAAAAACTAACTAAATCATACTAAAAACTATATAAAAACAATGCCAAAAAGCGTATAAATTATCCGCTCATCACAACACCAAACTTAAATTGTTGCTTGTCCCCAAGCAACTGAAAATAAAATAGGATAAAAAGAAGAGAATATACAATGAATCCCACAGTATCAATGAAACTTAGTCCTAATTCAGCAGGCCTTGTAGCTTTTTGCTTCTGAACAGTTTTGGCATCTCAATTTCTCCTTTGAAATTCAGAATGATTGGCATCTATAGGAACTCAGAATTTTAGATAGTGTTATTGATTCTCCTAGTTCAGTGCGTTGATTCTTGAACACAGCTACTTTATGAGTCTTGGCTGTGACCCTAAGCACTTTGTTTTCCTGTATTACCACCGGATACATAAATACCACAGACACATAACTGGGTGAACCTTTTCAGATTGTGACTCAGCTTTGCTAAAGTCCCCAGTTAGAGGTGTCCAGAGTTCTTAAGCACACTCTTTTGCTTTGGATCACGACTTTAACCACTCAGTCTCAAGTTTTTCACTTGGACCTGCATGCCACAAGCACATGGTTAGGGACAGCTTGATTTAGCCGCTTAGGCCTGGATTTTATTTCCTTGGGCCCTCCTTTTGGTTTTAAGGGCTATTGGCTTTTTCTGCTTGCGTTTTCTTTTTATTTCCACTCTCGTGGGTCTAGCTCCTCTTGGTTTACACTTGGCTGTTGTTCCTTCTGACACATTGCTTGTCAACCATAGGGGTTCTCAGGTGTGGTGCTTGTGCTCCCGTGCTTGTCTTTTCCATCAGTTCCTTATTGTGCTCTTCCCTTGACTCTTTGTTATCATGATCTGCTTCTTGTGAGGGTTTGAAGACATTGAAAGTGAGTTGTTCATCATGTGTCATCAATATTAGTTCTCCTCGCTCCACATCTATAAGCGCCCTGGCTGTGGCTAAAAATGGTCTCCCCAGGATGATGGGATGGATGTGATTCTCTTCCGATAACAAAGTCCGTGGAAAGGAAGTAGTTCCCAACCTTCACTAACACGTTTTCAACCACTCCTATTGCCTGTTTGTGAGTTTTGTCAGCCAATTTGATGATTATGTCCGTGGGCATTAGCTCATTGATTTGAAGCTTTTTCATGAGGGATAGAGGCATTAAGTTGATGCTTGCTCCCAGGTCACAGAGTCCCTTATCAATTATTATTTCTCCTATAGCACAGGGGATGTGAAAACTCCCTGGGTCCTTCTTTTTTGTAGGTGGCTCTGTTTGAATGAAAGTACTGCACTCCCTATTCATCAATATTGTTTGCCCACCCTTCAGTGAATTCTTTTTGGCCAGCAGCTCCTTTATGTACTTGATGTATGAGGGCATCTGCTGGAGAGCCTTAATGAACAGTATGTTCACATGAAGAGATGCAAACATATCGAGGAACCTTAAATATAATCTCCTTGCTACACCACCCTTGAGCCTTTGGGGAAAAGGTGCATATGGGTTCAGAGTCTCCTCCTTTTTTAGCTCCTTCATGTGTGTGGGATTGGGTGCTTGATTACTCTCTTCATGCTTTTCCTTTGGATTGTCTTAAAAGTGTCTTGTTTGTGTGTTTGCTTCGTCCACAATCCTCTCATCACTTAGAGTGATCATCTTGCATTCTTCCCATCTTACTTTCTTTACTTCAACTCTTGGGTTCTTCTCTGTGTCACTTGGAAAACTATCAGTGTGTTTGGGAAACTGTTGAGATAGATATCCCACTTGGGACTCCAGCCTCTTGATGGTGTCTCCCTGGTTTTTTATATTGTCTCGCACTTCATCCTTGAACACTCTGTTGTCTTGGACTTCCTTACATATGCCTTCAAGTAGGGTCTCAATTCTGGAGAGTCTATCATCGGTTAGTGATGGTGGGTTGAGGTTAGGAGGTTGAGAGTGGTCATGTTGGCTTTGATATGTAGGTTGAGAAGGGTGATTAGGTGGGTGTTGATATGATCTTTGTGAGCGGTGTTGGTGAGTTGCATTATTGTTGGGATTGTGGTTGTGGCATCTCTGGTCTTAGCCTTGGTCTTGTTGATTTCCCCACCCAAAATTAGGGTGGTTTCTCCAACCAGAATTATAAGTTTTAGAGTATGGATCATGGGTCTGCCTAGGTGAGTTCCCAACATAGTTGGCTTGTTTCCAGTCACGTTCTTCTCTTGTATTCAATCCTTCTTGAGCTGGTGATGACGTGGTGATTGCTGCAACTTGGTTCTCCTCCATCTTCTTGGTAAGATCAGCTAACTGCTTGGTGATCATCTTATTTTGAGCCAGCAGTGCATCCATATGGTTCAGCTCTATCAATCCTCGAGTGTTGCTCCTTTCAGAAGCATAGAAGTAGTCATTCTCAGCTACAGTCTCAATGACATCTATGGCTTCTTCAATGGTCTTCTTCTTGTTTAGAGATCCCCCTGATGAATGGTCTACGGCCTTCTTTGATTCGTAGGAAAGACCTTCATAGAAAATGTGCAGTTGAACCCATTCATTGAACATGTCTGGTGGGCACCTTCTTGTTAAGTCCTTAAACCTTTCCCAAGCCTCATAGAGAGTTTCACCATCTTGTTGCCTGAAGTTTTGTACCTCAGCTCTCAACCTGTTGATTCTTTGAGGAGGGTAGAATCTCGCCAAAAATTTGTTCACCACATCTTTTCAATTTGTTAAATTTTCCTTCGGGAAAGATTTCAGCCATTTAGATGCTTTGTCCCTGAGTGAGAAAGGGAACAAAAGCAGTCTATAGACATTCGGATGAACACCATTAGACTTCACAGTGTCACATATTCTTAGGAAGGTGGTTAGATGTTGATTGGGGTCTTTTTGGGCGCTTTTTCCGAATGAACAGTTGTTCTGAACAAGGGTGATTAGCTGGGGTTTTAATTCAAAGTTATTATCATCTATGGTTGGCTTTTGGATACTACTTCCATAATTTCTTGGGTTTGGATTGATGTATGACCCTAGAACTCTTCTCTCTTGCCCAGCAGGATTCCTAGGGCCTTCTCTGGCATGGTTGTGAGCTTTTCCTTCATGGTTGTTCTCCAAGTTCTCCTCCATGTTTGTTTCAAAGTATTCTTCCTCTTCCTTAGCACCAACAACCTTTTTCCCTCTTGCTTCCCTCCTAAATCTAAGGAAGGTCCTCTCAGGTTCAGAATCAAAAGAAGTTGAAGCTCCGCTTCTTCTCTCTATCATACAACTAACAAAACCTACAGCAAGAAATAAAATGAAGAGATTATTTTTGTTAGAGTGGGTGTTGATACGTAAAAATGAGATTTCACGTACAACCGGCAAGTATATCGGGTCGTATCAAGTAATAAAACTCACTAAAAGTGAGGTCGATCCCACGGAGATTGGTAGATTAAGCAACTTTAGTTAAATGGTGGATTTAGTCAAGCAAACATGGTTTTGATTTCATGAGATTTGAATGCTTAAAAGAAATTGCAAAGAATCAAATGACAGGAAAATTTAAGAACTAAAGTAAGGAAAGCAATTAAAATGACCGAAGGTAAATAATGGAAACTTAAATTGCAAGAAACTTAAATGACATCAAAAGTAAATTGCAAGAAAGTAGAGTGCTGAATTCTAAAGAGCAAAAGAGTAAATAGCAAGAAATAGAGAAACAGAATGTAAATGACAAGAATAATAAATTGCAAGAGTGTAGAAGGGAATTGGGCAATGGGTATTCAAACACTAAAGAGCAAAAGAAATGAGAATTAATGATAGAGAGAATCATTAGGGATCGGAGATGCAAATTCTCATGAATTGATGTTGATCAATTCCTTCTCAATCATGGGTATAGATCCATGGTAAGTTGTGGGTAATTGAATCCCAATCTCTTGGTGATCCAATTTCTCTCAACATAACCAATTGCCACTCTCGTGATCTAATTGTTCATGAGAAGAGATGAAGCTCAATTTCCAATCCAAGCCACACAATTTCCAGAATCTCAACCAAGGAAAGTTACGTCTCACATACCAACCAAAGTGTATTGATTAAGGAAATCATGAAAGGATGAACTCTAAACTGAACTATGTGGCTTATTTCTCAAATTCACCACACAATTCATATAGATTAACCCCTCTCTCGATGGTGATTGAGTCTTTGAAGAACAAGAGTTTCCTCTTGGATTAACCACTTGAATTGAGAAGGAGAAGAAGATTTATCAATTCATTCAAACAAGCAGAGCTCTTCCCCCTAACGAAAGTGTGGTTTAGTGAATCATAGCTCCAATTTCAACAACAATTACCATAAATGAAAATTAAACTAAGTGTTAAGAAGGATGAAGAAGAGGAAGAAAATGCTTAAAACTGAAAGATGAAAAGTTGCAAGAAAAGCCAAAATAGCTTTCCGGTATACTCCCGGGAATGCAAGAGAGTTCTCCAAGTAAAAGTGCTAGCAAGTAAAAGCCCCTAAAAGTCTAGAAATCTAAGTATAAAAAGTCCCCTTAAAGTACAAACTCCTTCTCTATTTATATTAGTCCTAAAACTCCTTCAAAGATCTTCAATTGGGCTAGCAATGTGGGCTTCCTCTTTGTTGATTTCTTGGCTCAATGGGAGAAGTGTTGCTAAACATGGAAGGAGGAGTTCATTCATAATGCTTCTGGCCCAATGGCTTGGCGTTTTTGCCAATAACGCTAGCCTTAATACACGTTGGCAACGTGCATTGTGTTTTCCTGGGAGTGAGCTTTGAGACTTGGGCGTTGCTAGCCCAAGTTGTTGTTAACAACTTGTTTTTCTTCTTCTTGACTCTACATTCATGCTTAATGTTGCCCAGAATTTGAGTATCAATCCTCTGCTTCAATATAGACTATCATACATCATTGGAAAACTCAGAGTGTCTTCTTTCTAATGCATTTAAAATCATTTCAATTGGATTTTTCTAGCTCAAGTTATGCTTCTTCAAAGAAGGTAAGGTCAAGGTGCCAAGTTGTTGCTGAACACATCCCTCTCTTCCCAAGTTGGCAACATGCCAAGCCTCCCAAGGTCGAATCATGGGGCTGGCGTTGTCCTCAAACACGCCCCCTTGTTGGCACGTTGGCAACGTGCTCGTTGCTTCCCTCCAGGGCTGCTTTCTATTCTTCAACTTTGCTTGTCACGTTGCCTTGGAACACGCCTCTAGAAGCTGGCGTTGGCAACGTGCTCGAGTGAAGGGATTGCTCTCAAAATAGCTTGTCACGATGCCTTGGAACACGCCTTTGGAAGCTGGCGTTGGCAACGTGCGTGCTTCTTCCCTTGGGCAGGCTTTCTTGCCTAGCGTTGGCATTGGACACGCCAATACATCCTCAAGTTGGCAACGTGCTCGAGTGAGCTTCTCCAGGGCTGCATCCTAGCTTGGCTTTGCTTGCTACGTTGCCCTCAAACACGCCTTTGGAAGCTGGCGTTGGCAACGCGCTCGATCTTTGTTTTTGCGCCCCAAGATGGCTTGCTGCGTTGCCCTTAAACACGCCCATACAGCTTGGCGTTGGCAACGTTGGCTTCCTTTCCTGGACAGCCTCCTTGCTTGGCGTTGTCACCAAACACTCCAACTCTTCCTGGAGTTGGCAACGCCAACAACTCCTCTTCTTCTTGCCCCGTTTGCTTCTAGGCGTTGTTGCCAAGCACTCCAATGTAGCTCCAAGTTAGCAACGTGCATAGTTCTCACAGGAAACCACTTTCTTGCAAGGTTGTTTGTGCTCTTCCTGAAGTAAGGCCTCAATGGCGTTGCCAACTTGAATCCCAAGTTAGCAACGTGCACATTGCTATTCTTGAAAGAGTTGTTAGCCACTTGCTTGCTTCATTCTTGCTTCAATGCTTTCTTGTTTCATCACCTATCATTAACAAGGGAAATTGCTTCAAAGTTTTACCAATCCATGCAATCAATTTCATGAGATTTATTCATACTCATTCATTTATGTATTCCTTGAATCATTTGCATGAATTTGGCTACAATCAACATGGTCCTTGGTATTCTCATGCATGAAGACAAAACTCATAAAATTACTTATTTATTTAGAGAAAATGAGTGAAACTAAGCTAAAACCAACTAAACTAACTAGCTAATATAGCAAATATGCAAATGCATCACAACACCAAACTTAAAGTGTTGCTTGTCCATAAGCAAAAGATAAAAGACTTTGTTACAAGAATCTAAGATGCAAGACTTGAATGTTTTACCAGAGAAGAATTCTTTCATTGAACATGTCATCCTCATTTGTATAGCCATCAATTTTTTGCAAACGAACACGGCTAATCAACTTTTTCAATTAAAATGCCTGCTTCAATACTAGGTTGGTTAACTTCACTAGACTTCTTTTTCTATACCTTAGCACATAATCCTTGAACCATTCTTTTCTTTGCTTCTCTTTTTTCATATTTCTTTTATTTCAATTGAGCTTGAAATCTTGTCTTAAGGCGGCTCTTTAGCATAAGCTTTCAATCAACAATCCCAAACCAGTTGGTTTAAGTTGTTAAGTGTTGAGACACTCTTAAAGATTTACTAACTCAAGCCTCTCTCCTTAACACATTCAATCACAGGCATATAACATTGAAATTTCATTTGGATAGTGGTGTCCAACACCTCTTTGGGTTGCTAAATGTTCTGTTATAGAGCTACTCTTGATTGTGAGTTTTCAATTGATAATCCCGAGTTAGTTAACTCAAGTTATCGGGTGATGAAGCACCCCTCGGATTTACTAGCCCAAGTATGTCTCTTAACACCAATCACCACAGACACATATCCAAATTTTGTCATTGATGCCTAGCCTTTCATTCTTTGTTCTTTGCTTTCTTTGCTGTCAAGGTTATTTGTGCTTTTAACTTCTAAAGTCTTGTAGCCCTTAACCAACTAGTCTTGTATAAGCAAGCATCCTTTTGAATTTCTTGAGCCCTGATTCGTTTACAATGAATATATATATACTAGCACTTTTCTATGGGACAACATGATTCTTTTTAAGCTAGATTTCTCTCTGTTCTTGCTCAAACTACATCTTTTATTCCATTGACAAGTGAAAGTACTCAAGACAAGCAACTATTCCAAACCTGTGAGTGGTGATGCATGGAATAGGAAACATAAAAGAAAATGCATACAAGAGAACAACCTAGAAGGTATACCATATTTCAGACATGCATCTTCTTTATTTAATAAAGCATAAAGAAAAAAAAAAGAACTTCACCACCTTTAGTCTTCATGTCCCCTTTTCTTTGCTCGATTCTCCTTGCTTTCCTTTGCCCTTTGGATCTTCTTTCTTTTTCTTTCTCAGTTCTCCTTGTTGTTTTGTTGTTGAGTCCCCCTCTTCTCTTTGCCATACTCCTGAGCTTATCATTGTTTCCTTTAGCCTCTGAGCATTGAATCTCACCCTTGCAAGTTCCTGCTCTTCAAATATCTTGCGAGCTTCATTAAAACTTCTGATTTGTGGGTTGAGTAATGGGGGTGCTCCACAAATGTAACTGAGCTTTTCTTGGGTGCATATATCATGGTCGAGTCTGTCCTTATGCCTGGCCTCCTTGAACAGTCTGCTTTCATTGAATTCTTTGTGAAATATATCATGTCTAGCATCCAACCTATGGAGAAGCTCCCTTTGCTGAGCTTGCTCTTTCCTTAGTTGAGCTTGTTCTTGTATTACATTCTCCATGGCTTTTTCATATTCAGCAGTTGAATTATTGATGGCTTCATGTATCTTGGCATATTGTTCTTGTTGTAGTTCCATCATGTGTGTTTGGTATTCATTTTGTTGGCTCATCCATTGAACTTGAACCCCTCTTTGTTGATCCATCTACTGCCAAAGGTCCCTTTGTTGCTGAGCTTGTTCCTCTTGGCTTCTTTGAATTTGTGAATATTGCCCAGAGATTCCTTCCAAGGCGGCTTGGAGTTGATTCATGTTAAAGGTATGGGGTTCTTCCATTTCTTGAGGCTCCTCCTCCTGTCTTGCTTCTTTCCTTTTCTTTCTTCTTGCTAAAGGTTGCCTCTCCAATTGGGTTGTGGTGACAAATTCCAACCTTTCCCTGGTGAGAGGTTTTCCAATAGAGACCACGTCAGTTTTTTTAAATTCTTCCAAAGGCACTCTAGCTTCTTCACATAAGCGCAGAATAGTACTAGGATATCCTAGCCAGCTGTCCTGTTTGACCTTTTGAGCTATGTCAATGATGTTCTTGGCTATAATTTCTCCAACATTGATCTCCCCTCGTTTCATTATGTAGTGGATCATTATTGCTCTATTCACTGTCACTTCGGAATTATTTGAAGTAGAGATCAATGATCTCCTCACGATGTCATGCCATCCTTTTGCTTGAGGTATGAGATCACCTCTCCTAAGTTTGAGTGGTTGTCCATGTGAATCCAACACCCAATCCGTGCCTACTCTGCATAAGTCACTTAATACATCCATATATCTTGGATCATTTTCAACCCTCTCCTCATAGCTAGCTTGTTTGAATCATTTTGATTTGACCTTTAGCACCCTGTTGATGGCGTTTGGACTAAAGTCAACAGTCACCCCTCTTACATAGCTCATGTACGGCTCTTCATCCTCAAATTCTCTTATCACATTAGTGTAGAACTCATGAATGAGAAGCATGCTCACTTCTTGAGGTTGGTTACAGAGAAGCTCCCATCCCCTCTTCCTGATTATTTTTTGTATCTCAGAGTATTCCTCCTTTCTTAGCTTGAAAGGTAACTCCGGAACAACATCTTTGCCTGACATCCAACTAAAGATGCGCTCATTGTGTTTGGATTTGAATCTTCTTCGATCAAAGGTGTTTTGTCCTTCATCTTCTATGGGTTGCTTGTCCCTCCTATCTTTTGATGATGAGGCCATTGAGATTCACTTGCAAGGGTCGAATCTCCCACACCAAACTTAGATGAATGCTTGTCCTCAAGCATAAAGAAAATGTTTATGAAGGGGGTGTAGAGAGATATGATGACAAGGTAAATTATACAAGCTAGAAAGTGATGGTGAGAGGGAAGGGGGTGGTTCGGGTATGCTGGGGAAAGTAGTGCATCATGAGTTTTGTTGAGCAAAACATAGGTCCAAAGCTAAAATCTGTAAAGCAAGAATGATTTGGAAGTTGAGTGTGAATTCGGATGGGGTGAATTGATGAAATGGGGTGATGGTATATATAAGAGTGAGGACAAAGTGAATTTTGATGGTTATTGTTGGAGTGGTCTAACGTCATGTTTGTGGTGGGGGCATGGTTTTGGTGGTTCAGTCATAGCATGGGGAGCATGCTTCTTTGTGCCCAATGCATGTTGAGTTGCTTTTTTCCAATGCACAAAGTTCAAGACTCATGTGACTTCCTCTTCCTTGTGTATCCGTGACTTCTCTTCTAAGATTCCCCATCACTTCTTTCTTTCACTTCCCTGCAACAAAAGTCCAAAATCTTGAGATTCTTATAGTGACCTTACTAGCTAGCAACTTATGATGATATTCTTATGTAAAGTTGACTAGGCAAAAATTAAAATTTATGAATTGATTCCCTATTCTACACCAATGACTACACTCTCTTACTTTTTCTAGCATTATTTATGCATGTGAAGACACCAAACTTAGTTTATGACTAAGTGTTCTATGGAGTTAACATTTTCCATTTACTCCAAAGATGGCCACACCAAACTTAGTGTCTTACCTACATTGTATGCTATTTCAATCCCTTTTTCTATTTTTCCTTTTTTTTAAAGTATATAATGAAATCTCTTATTATTGACTACTAAAGCATGAAAATAAAAGAGAACTCCTGTGCATGGGTTGCCTCCCATGAAGCGCTTGTTTATTGTCCTTAGCTCGACAATGCAGCTTCCTTGCTCATGTTAGCAAGTGCACACTCTCTTCCTTGCTCCAGGGGCCACCGAGATAATGTTTCACCCTATGTCCGTTGGCTGTGAAGGTCTATTTTGAAGCTTCATCAAGTAATTCAACATAGCCATGAGGGGATACTTTGGTGATGGTGTATGGACCAGTCCATCTAGACCTCAGCTTCCCAGGGAAAATCTTCAATCTCAAGTTGAATAGCAACACCTTTTGGCCTGGTTCGAATGTTCTTTGGGAGATCCTCTTGTCATGCCACTTTTTTGCTCTTTCTTTGTTATTTTGGCATTTTCATATGCCTCCATTCTGAACTCCTCCAATTCATTGAGTTGTAGCAACCACTTTTCTCCTGCTGCTTGAGCATCTAAATTCAAAAGTTTGGTGGCCCAAAAGGCCTTATGTTCAAGCTCCACAGGGAGGTGGCATGCCTTTCCATACACCAGCTGAAATGGAGATTTTCCTATGGGTGTCTTGAAGGCTGTCCTGTATGCCCAAAGTGCATCATCCAGTTTCCTAACCCAATCCTTTCTTGTTGCTCCTACAGTTTTCTCCAAAATCCTCTTTAGCTCTCTGTTGGCAAGTTCAGCTTGTCCATTGGTTTGTGGGTGATACGGTGTGGCCACTTTGTGAGTAACTCCATATTTATGGAGTAGAGAATTTAGTTGCTTGTTGCAAAAGTGGCTTCCCCCATCACTTATAAGTCCTTTGGGCATTCCAAATCTAGTGAAGATGTTCTTCTTTAGGAATTGCAAGACTACGTTGGTATCACATGTGGTGGTGGCTATTGCTTCTACCCATTTTGAGACATACTCCACTGCTACCAAAATGTATTTAAATGTGTAGGATGGAGGGAAAGGTCCCATGAAGTCTATTCCCCACAAATCAAAGAGTTCTACTTCCAGAATGAACTTCTGAGGCATCTCATTTTTCTTTGACAAGCCCCCTGTTCTTTGACATTCATTGCAATGGCTCACAAAATCTCTAGCATCCTTGAAGATTGAAGGCCAGTAGAACCCACTTTGAAGTACCTTTGCAGCCATTCTTTCAGCCCCAAAATGGCCACCATAACTTGAGTTGTGACAATGCCATAGTATGTTCTTCATCTCACCCTCTGACACACATCTTCTTATCATTCCATCTGGGCATCTTTTGAATAGAAATGGTTCATCCCAGAAGAAGAACTTAGCCTCATGCAGCAGCTTCTTGACTTGTTATTTTGTGTATTCTTGTGGAATGATCCTTCCTGCCTTGTAGTTGGCCATGTCTGCAAACCAAGGGATGTGTTGAATTTGCAAGAGGTGCTAATCTGGAAATTCTTCATTTATTGATTGAAGGTTGTCTTGGCATGCATTTTGTGGTAGTCTTGATAGGTGGTCAGCAACTTGATTTTCATTGCCCTTCCTATCTTTTATCTCAATGTCAAACTCTTGTAGGAGTAGTACCCATCTGATTAGCCTTGGTTTGGCATCCTGTTTTGACATAAGATACTTAAGAGCAGCATGGTCAGTATACACTAAAACTTTAGATCCAATCAAATATTGTCTAAATTTATCGAAAGCATATACCACAGCTAGTAGCTCTTTTTCTGTTGTGGTGTAGTTTCTTTGAGCTTCATTCAATACCTTACTTGCATAGTAGATAACATGAAGTTTCCTTTCCTTCCTCTGCCCTAACACAGCACTAATTGCAAGGTCACTTGCATCACACATGAGTTCAAAAGGTAGCCCCCAACTTAGGGGTGTGATAATTGGTGCTGTGGTGAGCTTAGCCTTTAGAGTTTCAAAAGCATGTTTACATTCATCATCAAATAGAAAAGGATTGTTTACCACCAGTAAATTGCTTAGTGGTTTTGCTATTTTGGAAAAATCTTTGATGAATCTCCTATAGAATCCAGCATGCCCTAAGAAACTTCTAACGGCTTTCACACTAGTTGGCAAAGGAAGTTTTTCTATAATTTCTACTTTTGCCTTGTCAACTTCTATACCCTTTCTTGAAATTTTGTGACCAAGAACAATGCCTTCGGATACCATGAAATGGCATTTCTCCCAATTTAAAACCAGATTGGTTTCTTGGCACCTTTTCAAGACTAGGGTAAGATGGTGCAAGCAAGCATTGAAAGAATCACCAAAGACAGAGAAATCATCCATAAAGACTTCAATAAATTTTTCTACCATGTCTGAGAAGATTGATAGCATGCATCTTTGAAAGGTAGCTGGGGCATTACACAATCCAAATGGCATTCTCCTGTATGCAAAGACTCCAAAGGGGCAGGTAAAGGAGGTCTTCTCTTGATCCATGGGGTCAACCACTATTTGGTTATACCTAGAATACCCATCAAGAAAACAGTAATAAGCATGGCCAGCCAACCTTTCAAGCATCTGGTCAATGAAAGGGAGAGGAAAGTGATCCTTTCGTGTGGCATCATTCAGCCTCCTATAATCTATGCACATCCTCCACCCTGTCACCGTTCGTGTTGGAATAAGCTCATTCTTCTCATTAACAATGACAGTCATTCCCCCCTTTCTTAGGTACTACTTGCACTGGACTGACCCATGGGCTGTCAGATATAGGGTAAATGATCCCAACTTTACACAACTTCAGGACTTCCTTTTGAACAACCTCCTTCATTGTGGGATTCAATCTTCTTTGAGGTTGTACTACTGGTTTGGAATTCTCCTCCAAGAGTATCTTGTGCATGCATATGGCAGGGCTTATGCCTTTCAAGTAATCAATGGTCCATCCCAATGCCTCTTTGTGAGCTTTCAATACTACAAGGAGCTTTTCTTCTTCCTCTGCACTCAATGTAGAATTGATGATCACTGGGAAGCTGTCCTTTTCACCAAGGAATGCATACTTAAGATGAGGGGGTAGTGGTTTCAACTCTTGTTGTGGTGCCTCTTCTTTCTTAGCTTTACTTGGTTTCTCTGATGCTTCCAATTTGTTCTCTTCTTGTTCTTGGATGTCCTGGACTTCCTCTTGCTTCACTTGATGGTTTGTGTCAAGTACTTCTTCAACCAAAGAATCCACCACATCAATCCTCATGCAACTTTCTTTCTCAACAGGGTGTTGCATTGCCTTGAAGACATTTATGGTCATTTGTTCATCATGTACTCTGAAGATCATTTCTCCCTTTTCCACATCGATGATTGTTCTCACTGTAGCCAAAAAGGGTCTACCAAGAGTGACTGAGTTGTTCCCCTCTTCATCCATATCTAGGACCACAAAATCAGCTGGGAATATAAAGTTTCCCACTTTCACCAAGAGGTTCTCAACTACTCCATTTGGTATTTTGATGGATCTGTCAACAAGTTGGAGTGACATCCTTGTGGGTTTAAGCTCTTCAATCATCATTTTCTTCATCATGGTAAGGGGCATTAAGTCAATGCTTGCTCCCAGGTCACAAAGTGATTTGTCAATGGCCATGCTCCCAATCGTGCAGGGTATGAGGAAGCTGCCAGGATCTTTGAGCTTTGGTGGTAGCCCTTTTTGAATGATGGCACTGCACTCTTGAGTGAGAATCACTGTTTCTTTTTCTTGCCAACTTCTCTTCTTGGTGATCAATTCCTTAAGAAACTTTGCATATAATGGCATTTGTTCCAGAGCTTCTGCCAATGGGATGTTGATTTCGAGTTTCTTGAAGATTTCTAAAAACCTTGGGAATTGTTGGTCCTTTGCTCCTTTATGTATCCTAGTTGGGTGTGGAAGCTTGGGTACATAAGCTTTTACTCCTTCATTTTTGTTTTCTTGTTGTAGCTTCACATTCTCCTTGTTATCGTGGTTGCTTTCTTGACTGGGTGGTTTGCCTTGTGGCTTGACAGCCTCTTTGCTTTTTTGAGATGTTGAAGTCTTTTTTTCATCTTGCCTTTCCACTTGTTTTTCCCCTGTGTCTTGCTCTTTGGGTTTTATTGCTTCTTTATTTGAACTTTCTCCAACTACCTTGCCACTCCTCAACTGCAGAGCTTTACATTCCTCTCTCGGGTTGGGTATTGTGTCACTTGGGAGAACATTGGTTGGTCGTTCAGCTTGTTTGGCTAATTGTCCCACTTGTCGCTTAATACTCTTCATGGTGGCCTCATGTTCCTTTTGTCCCTTAATTAAGGTTTGAGTGGTTTGAGCAAGTGCTTGTGTGGTTTGAGTAAGTGCTTGCAAGGTTGCTTCAAGATTTGAGATTCTGGTCTCATGATGATCAATTGGGGATATGATGGGGGTTGATTGTTGTTGTTGAAAGTTATTGGGAGGATTAGTGTGGTAACTTTGTGAGTTGGATGTTGGTGCAGGAAAGTTGTTTTGGTGAGTTTGTGAATTATTATGAGGTAGTTGATATGTGTTTTGTGTTTTTCTATATTGGTTAGTGTTGGTGGCATGGTGATTTTGGTTATTTGTGTTACGGGTGTGGTTGTGGTTGTTGTTCTTTTGCCAATGGTTTTCACCCCACTTTAGATTGGGATGATTTTTCCAGGATGGGTTGTATATATCACCATGAAATTCATCCTGAGAATTTGAAGTATTTTTCATGTACTGAAATTGTTCTTGTGGCTGTTCAATAGTGTCCCTTCACCTTGGCCCCATTCAAGTGACGATTGATTTGTTGTGTTCACTGATGCTAGTTGGAGACCATCCATTCTCTTTGTTATCATTTCCATTTGTTGCTGGATCTGTTGGTGCATTAACTTATTTTGTGCCAAGATAGCGTCAACACCTTCAAGCTCCATTACGCCTTTCTTTGGGGCCGGGTTATGTTGCCTCTCTGATGAGTACTAGTACTGATTGTTTGCTATAATCTCAATGAGGTCTTTAGCCTCTTCAGTAGTTTTCATCATGTTGAGTGATCCTCCTAATGAGTAGTCTAGTCCCTTCCTTGCTTCTAAGTTTAAGCCTTCATAGAAGTCTTGGAGTTTGACCCAATCACTAAACATGTCAGGTGGACATCTTCTCATTAGTGCCTTATATCTTTCCCAGGCTTCATACAGTGACTCCCCTTCCATTTTCCTGAAAGTTTGAACCTCTGTCTTCAACTTGATGATTCTTTGAGGTGGGTAGAACTTTGCTAGAAATCTGCCCATCAGGTCATTCCAATTGTCGAGGCTTTCCTTGGGGAATGACTCTAGCCATTGAGTGGCCTTGTCCCTCAAAGAGAATGGGAATAGCAGCAGTTTGTAGACATCTGGATGCACTCCATTTGTCTTCACTATATTGCATATCCTCAGAAAAACAGACAAATATTAATTTGGGTCTTCAAGAGGTCCCCCTCCATAGGAGCAGTTGTTTTGTACCAAAGTGATTAGTTGGGATTTTAACTCAAAGTTATTGGCCTGAACATTTGGAGTGGCAATACTGCTCCCACAATATTTTGGGTCAGGGATGGTGTAAGAAGATAACACCCTTCTAGGTGGTCCATCATTGTTGTTGACCTCTCCAGGAGGATTGTGCATGTCGTCCTCCATGACTTGGTCTTCTCCCTCTGATTCCTCTTCACCAACTATCCCCTTTCCTCTTTCTGCTCTCCTTACCCTTCGGAGGGTTCTCTCGTCCTCAATATTAAGTCTATTAGCTCCTATCATACACAAACAAAACCAAAATCACAAGTGAAACACTCTAGAACTAGAGTGGAATTGGAGTTAGTGAAACAAAGTATCAAACAGTTAGTGGGCTTAACAAAAACAATAATAAAAAAAATGCTTAATCTAAACTACCATTCACTTAATCATTGTCAATCTTTTCCAATCCCCAGCAACGGCGCCAAAAACTTGATACGTAAAAATGAGATTTCACGTACAACTGGCAAGTATACCGGGTCGTATCAAGTAATAAAACTCACTAAGAGTGAGGTCGATCCCACGGAGATTGGTAGATTAAGCAACTTTAGTTAAATGGTGGATTTAGTCAAGCAAACATGGTTTTGATTTCATGATATTTGAATGCTTAAAAGAAATTGCAAAGAATCAAATGACAGGAAAATTTAAGAACTAAAGTAAGGAAAGCAATTAAAATGACCAAAAGTAAATAATGGAAACTTAAATTGCAAGAAACTTAAATGACATCAAAAGTAAATTGCAAGAAAGTAGAGTGCTGAATTCTAAAGAGCAAAAGAGTAAATAGCAAGAAATAGAGAAACAGAATGTAAATGACAAGAATAATAAATTGCAAGAGTGTAGAAGGGAATTGGGCAATGGGTATTCAAACACTAAAGAGCAAAAGAAATGAGAATTAATGATAGAGAGAATCATTAGGGATCGGAGATGCAAATTCTCATGAATTGATGTTGATCAATTCCTTCTCAATCATGGGTATAGATCCATGGCAAGTTGTGGGTAATTGAATCCCAATCTCTTGGTGATCCAATTTCTCTCAACATAACCAATTGCCACTCTCGTGATCTAATTGTTCATGAGAAGAGATGAAGCTCAATTTCCAATCCAAGCCACACAATTTCCAGAATCTCAACCAAGGAAGGTTACGTCTCACATACCAACCAAAGTGTATTGATTAAGGAAATCATGAAAGGATGAACTCTAAACTGAACTATGTGGCTCATTTCTCAAATTCACCACACAATTCATATAGATTAACCCCTCTCTCGATGGTGATTGAATCTTTGAAGAACAAGAGTTTCCTCTTGGATTAACCACTTGAATTGAGAAGGAGAAGAAGATTTATCAATTCATTCAAACAAGAAGAGCTTTTCCCCCTAACGAAAGTGGGGTTTAGTGAATCATAGTTCCAATTTCAACAACAATTACCATAAATGAAAATTAAACTAAGTGTGAAGAAGGATGAAGAAGAATAAGAAAATGCTTAAAACTGAAAGATGAAAAGTTGCAAAGAAAAGCCAAAATAGCTTTCCGGTATACTCCCGGGAATGCAAGAGAGTTCTCCAAGTAAAAGTGCTAGCAAGTAAAAGTCCCTAAAAGTCTAGAAATCTAAGTATAAAAAGTCCCCTTAAAGTACAAACTCCTTCTCTATTTATATTAGTCCTAAAACTCCTTCAAAGATCTTCAATTGGGCTAGCAATGTGGGCTTCCTCTTTGTTGAATTCTTGGCTCAATGGGAGAAGTGTTGCTAAACATGGAAGGAGGAGTTCATTCATAATGCTTCTGGCCCAATGGCTTGGCATTTTTGCCAATAACGCTAGCCTTAATGCACGTTGGCAACGTGCATTCTGTTTTCCTAGGAGTGAGCTTTGAGACTTGGGCGTTGCTAGCCCAAGTTGTTGTTAACAACTTGTTTTTCTTCTTCTTGACTCTACATTCATGCTCATTGTTGCCCAGAATTTAAGTATTAATCCTCTGCTTCAATATAGACTATCATACATCATTGGAAAGCTCAGAGTGTCTTCTTTCTAATGCATTTGGAATCATCTCAATTGGATTTTTCTAGCTCAAGTTATGCTTCCTCAAAGAAGGTAAGGTCAAGATGCCAAGTTGTTGCTGAACACATCCCTCTCTTCCCAAGTTGGCAACGTGCCAAGCCTCCCAAGGTCGAATCATGGGGCTGGCGTTGTCCTCAAACACGCCACCTTGTTGGCACGTTGGCAACGTGCTCGTTGCTTCCCTCCAGGGCTGCTTTCTATTCTTCAACTTTGCTTGTCACGTTGCCTTGGAACACGCCTCTAGAAGCTGGCATTGGCAACGTACTCGAGTGAGGGGATTGCTCTCAAAATAGCTTGTCACGTTGCCTTGGAACACGCCTTTGGAAGCTGGCGTTGGCAACGTGCGTGCTTCCTCCCCTGGGCAGGCTTTCTTGCCTAGCGTTGGCATTGGACACGCCAATACATCCTCAAGTTGGCAATGTGCTCGAGTGAGCTTCTCCAGGGCTGCATCCTAGCTTGGCTTTTCTTGCTATGTTGCCCTCAAACACGCCTTTGGAAGCTGGCGTTGGCAACGTGCTCAATCTTTGTTTTTGCGCCCCAAGATGGCTTACTGCGTTGCCCTTAAACACGCCCATACAGCTTGGCGTTGGCAACGTTGGCTTCCTTTCCTGGACAGCCTCCTTGCTTGGCGTTGTCACCAAACACTCCAACTCTTCCTGGAGTTGGCAACGCCAACAACTCCTCTTCTTCTTGCCCCGTTTGCTTCTTAGCGTTGTTGCCAAGCACTCCAATGTAGCTCCAAGTTAGCAACGTGCATAGTTCTCACAGGAAACCACTTTCTTGCAAGGTTGTTTGTGCTCTTCCTGAAGTAAGGCCTCAATGGCGTTGCCAACTTGAATCCCAAGTTAGCAACGTGCACATTGCTATTCTTGAAAGAGTTGTTAACCACTTGCTTGCTTCATTCTTGCTTCAATGCTTTCTTGTTTCATCACCTATCATTAACAAGGGAAATTGCTTCAAAGTCTTACCAATCCATGCAATCAATTTCATGAGATTCATTCATACTCATTCATTTATGTATTCCTTGAATCATTTGCATGAATTTGGCTACAATCAACATGGTCCTTGGTATTCTCATGCATGAAGACAAAACTCATAAAGTTACTTGTTTATTTAGAGAAAATGAGTGAAACTAAGCTAAAACTAACTAAACTAACTAGCTAATATAGCAAATATGCAAATGCATCAGCTGTTAGTGTGAGTGGTGCAAATTAGCAAACAGTTAGTGGGTTAGTAAACAAAATTGTAAACAACAAAAAAGAGAAAGAAAACAAAGAGGGGAGAGGGGAAGAAGGAGGAAAGTAACTGAAACTGAAAATAAATGACTAGGTAAAATAAACAAGCAAAAGAAAAATGCTCAATCTAGTGCTCTTCCAACTTAATCATTGTGGATACAAAATCAATACTCGGTAACAGCGCCATAAACTTGATGCACGGAAACTTGTCTCTCAACAAATTTCCCTTCGGCAAGTATACCGAATTGTCGTCAAGTAAAAACTCTTCCAACTTAATCTTGTTAGAGTGGCTGTTAGTGTGAGTGGTGCAAATTATCAAACAGTTAGTGGGTTATGAAACAAAATTGTAAACAACAACAAAGAGAAAGAAAACAAAGAGGGGAGAGGGGAAGAAGGAGGAAAGTAACTGAAACTGAAAGTAAATGACTAGGTAAACAAGCAAAAGAAAAATGCTCAATCTAGTGCTCTTCCAACTTAATCATTGTCGATACAAAATCAATCCCCGGCAATGGCGCCATAAACTTGATGCACGGAAACTTGTCTCTCAACGAATTTCCCTTTGGCAAGTATACCAAATTGTCGTCAAGTAAAAACTCATAATAGAGCGAGGTCAAATCCCACAGGGATTGATTGGTCAAGCAACTTTAGTTGGGAAAATGTGCTACTTGAGCTAAACAGAAATTGAGTTGAGAATTGCAGAAAATTAAATGGCGGGAAAGTAAATTGCAGAAAGTAAATTGCAGAATCTTAAATGGGGATTTGGGGAGATGAGCATAAAGATAAAAGACAGAAAATAAAGAGAATGGGTAAGATTAGAAATGGGAAATTCATTGGGCTTAGGAGATGTTGCATTCTCCGGATCAAGTTCATTCTCATCTCTTCCTCAATCATTGCATTCATTGATCTCCTTGGCAATCTTAGGTGATTGGATCCCAATTCCTTGCAACCCAATCTCTCTAAGCTTGAACGATTTCCCAATTCCTTGATTTAATTGCTCATGGGAAAAGATAAAGTATGGTCACTGATTATACCACATGTATTTCCAAATCAAAGTGTTGGGAGGATTACATGTCACTATATCCGTCCAAACCCCAATTTGGTCCAACATGAGAAAGCATTTCTAGCATGATCTCCTCATCCCTTTTCCAAGGCTCAGAGAAGATCCAATTATGGAGAGTTTCTTTTCTAATACAACTAACCAATTGAATTAAGATTGAAAGCTTTCTAGTAAATCAAGAGAAAAGAAAGAGGAAGAAGAATGAAAACTATAATTGATCCATCAAATTACAACAGAGCTCCCTAACCCAATGAAAGGGGGTTTAGTTGTTCACAGCTTTGGAAATGGAAGATGATAGAGAAGAATACATTCTAAAGCAAACTAGAAAGTGCAGAAAAGTAAATATACAGAGTGTAGTTTTCCAAAATGCCAAGCTCCTTTTCTAGTTCAAAACTACTCCTATATATACTACTCTTCTTGATCTTCTAGCAAGTTCTTCATGTCTTGGATATGGGCCTTTGATCTTGAGTTGAAGCAGTTACAATCTTTAGTGGGCTCAGCTTTGTTTACAAAAAATGTGTGAGTTAAGCATGGGTGGACGTTAGTTAGGACGTTAGTGGTGTTAACGTTAAGTGAAAATGTGGGTTCGAGAACGTTAGTGACGATCACCTTTTCCACTAACATTCCAAACCAAAACTGATCCACGTTAACTTCAATGTTAGTGGCACTAACGTGACCACTAACGTTGCCTTTTGGTCCTTCGCAAACGTTATTGGCATTCACCTTTTCCAATAACTTTGCTCTTTCCCTCTTTTCCCCATGTTAGTGATCCACGTTAGTGTAACTAACGTGGCCCTTAACGTAGGCATGCCTAAGCTTCGAGAGTGTTAGTGACACTTACCCTTGTCACTAATGCTCCAAACGCCTCTCCTTCCCATGTTAGTGCCTCACGTTAATTGCATTAACGTGACCACTAACGTGGTGGTGATTGCCATCTCCAATGTTAGTGACAAAGGTGAGTGTCACTAACGTTGGCCTATCATGCTTAGCTCCACGTTACTCTTCACGTTAGTGGACTTAACATGATCACTAAGGTGGGCACTATTGGTCGAGCCCAACGTTAGTGACAAAGGTGAGTGTCACTAACGTTGGCGATTGCTTTCTCCTCCCACGTTAGAGTTCACGTTAATTGGATTAACGTGACTCTTAATGTGGCTAAATATGCCTTTTGGAACGTTATTGGTATTCACTTTTACCACTAACGTTGGAGCTCTCTTTCTCCTCTATGTTAGCTATCACGTTAATGTACTTAACATGGCAACTAACGTGCGCTATGATGGCTTCGAAGGCGTTATTGGCGATCACTTTTTCCATTAACGCTACAAGCTTGTCCCCATTCCACGTTAGTGGTCACGTTAATTAGATTAACGTGGCTGCTAACATGGCTCCTTCTTGCTTCCTTTGTCCTGAAATCAAGCAATTAAAGTGCATCAAAGCTCTGTTCCAAGTCATGAGATTATGCATCATCCATTTTATCATTCAATTCCTACCTAATTCTCATGAAATCATGTAAAGTTCACAATGTTTGCTTGAATCAAGGCGTAAGTATATTTTTATCCAAAACTTGCTTATTTACCAAGAAAATGCATGAAACTACCCTAAAACAGTAAAGAAAAGGTCAGTGAAACTGGCCAAGATGCCCTGGCATCAACGACCTGGGCTGGGTTCAATCGCGAAGATGAAGCTGACGACGCCTTAGCTTTTAGGGTTCGAGAGGGTTCGAGCGAGAAGATGAACGCTGAACTTTTAGGTTTTATTGTTTTAGTTAGTGTGTAAGTTATTAGTGTGTGTTGTTGGGTAAAATTTGACAACTTAGAAAAAAAGGTTAAGTGTGGGAAAATAGGTGGGAAACTAAATTTTAGGGGAGGAAACTCTATCGGTACACTTTTTTACGGTTCCAAAATACACAAGGTATAGCCACGCTTTTTAACCATGCCGGTTTCTTTCTACGGCCATTCTTTTCAAGCGTGGCAAAAAAAGCGTGGCCAAATATCAAATCAGTGGCCACTCTCGTAAAAGCGTGCCAATTTCTCTCTATGGGTACGCTTTTCAAGCGTCGCAGTAAGAAAGCGTGGCCAAATTTCAAATAAGTGGCCACCCTTAGAAAAGCGTGCCGATTTTCCTCTATGGCCACACTTTTTAAGCGTGGCAAAAAAAAGCGTGACCAAATCACAAATCAATGGCCACCCTCACAAAAGCGTTCCCATAGACTACATTTGGGCACGCTTTAAAAGCGTGGCAAGAAAAAAGGGTGCCGACAGGCCTTTTTTCTTGTAGTGTTGTCACGGGTCCCCCCTTCATTCTGACTTAACTAAATTAAGTACGAGAGTATATCTTGGAGGAGAAGTAGGTGTGAATTGAATAGGAAAACAATAATACTTGCATTAATACTCGAGGAACAGCAAAGCTCCTCACCTTAATCTATGAGGTTTAAAAACTCCACCGTTGGAAAATACATAAGAATAAGGTCTAGGCATGGCCGAATGGTCAGCCTCCCAAATGGCATGATACAATCAAAATAGGGTTCAAAGACCTGATCTAAGGATCAAAGAATGGTCCAAAGATGTGAATACATTAGTAAAAAGTGCTATTTATACTAAACTAGTAAACTAGGTTTACAGAAGATGAGTAGATAGTGCAGAAATCCACTTCCGGGGCCCACTTGGTGTGTGTTTGGGCTGAGCCTTGAAGCTCTCACGTGCATAGGCCATCTTTGGAGTTTAACTCCAGCTTTGGTGCCAGTTCCGGCGTTTTACGCCAGAAAAGGGTCTCTAGTGGGCGTTTGGACGCCAGTTTGGGCCATCAAATCTCGGGCAAAGTATGGACTATTAAATATTGCTGGAAAGCCCAAGATGTCTACTTTCCAACGCAATTGAGAGCGCGACAATTGGGCTTCTGTATCTCCAGAAAATTCACTTCGAGTTTAGGGAGGTCAGAATCCAACAGCATCTGCAGTCCTTTTCTCAGCCTCTGAATCAGATTTTTGCTCAGGTCCCTCAATTTCAATCAGAAAATATCTGAAATCACAGAAAAACACACAAACTCATAGTAAATTCCAGAAATGTGATTTTTGCATAAAAACTAATAAAAATATACTAAAAATAACTAAAACATACTAGAAACTACCTAAAAATAATGCCAAAAGCGTATAAATTATCCGCTCATCACAACACCAAACTTAAATTATTGCTTGTCCCCAAGCAACTGAAAACAAAATAGGATAAAAAGAAGAGAATATACAATAAATCCCAAAATATCAATGAAGCTTAGTTTTAATTAGATGAGTGGGACTTGTAGCTTTTTGCTTCTGAACAGTTTTGGCATCTCACTTTATCCTTTGAAATTCAGAATGATTGGCATCTATAGGAACTTAGAATTAAGATAGTGTTATTAATTCTCCTAGTTCAGTCTGTTGATTCTTGAACACAGCTACTTATGAGTCTTGGCCGTGACCCTAAGCATATTGTTTTCCAGTATTACCACCGGCTACATAAATGCCACAGACACATAACTGGGTGAACCTTTTCAGATTGTGACTCAGCTTTGCTAGAGTCCCCAGTTAGAGGTGTCCAGAGTTCTTAAGCACATTCTTTTTGCTTTGGATCACAACTTTAACCACTCAGTCTCAAGCTTTTCACTTGGACCTTCATGACAGAAACACATGGTTAAGGACAGCTTGATTTAGCCGCTTAGGCTAGGATTTTATTCTTTTGGGCCCTCCTATCCATTAATGCTCAAAGCCTTGGATCCTTTTTACCCTTGCCTTTTGGTTTAAAGGGCTATTGACTTTTTCTGCTTGCTTTTTCTCTTTTTTTTTTTGCTTTCTTTTTCTTTAATTTTTTTCGCCATTTTTTTCGCAAGCTTTTTCTTTTTCACTGCTTTTTCTTGCTTCAAGAATCAAATTTATGATTTTTCAGATTATCAATAATATTTCTCTTTTTTTCATTATTTTTTCAAGAGCCAACAATTTTAACATTTATCAACTTCACTATAAAAAATATGCACTGTTCAAGCATTCATTCAGAAAACAAAAAGTATTGCCGCCACATCAAAATAATTAAACTAATTTTAAGATAGAATTCAAAATTCATGTACTTCTTGTTCTTTTGCAAATAGAAATATTTTTTCATTTAAGAATGGTGCATGATTCATGGAATTATTCATAGCTTTAAGACACAGACACTAGACATTAATGATCATGTAATAAAGACACAAACATAGACAAACATAAAACATAAAAATTGAAAACAGAAAAGCAAATAGACAAAGAGATTAAGGAACGGGTCCACCTTAGTGATGGTGGCGTCTCCTTCCTCTTGAAGAACCAATGGTGTTCTTGAGCTCCTCTATGTCTCTTCATTGCCTTTGTTGTTCCTCCCTCATGGCTATTTGTTCTTCTCTAATCTCATGGAGAATAATGGAGTGCTCTTGGTGCTCCACCCATAGTTGCTCCATATTGGAACTCAAATCCCCTAAAGAGGTGTGATGCCAGGGCATCTTGGCTAGTTTTACTAGCCATTTTTTGTATGCTTTAGGTTGGTTTCATGCATTTTCGTAGGAAATAGGCAAGTGGTGCACGAATTTGTGATCCGCACAACTAACCAGCAAGTGCACTGGGTCGTCCAAGTAATACCTTACGTGAGTAAGGGTCGATCCCACGGAGATTATTTTTGTTGAAACGAACTATATTTATTTTATTAATCTTAGTCAGGAGGCTAATAAGATTATTTGGATTTAATTGTAAGAAGTCAAAGTGTTTAAAATTATTAGAAGAATAAAAGAGAATCAAATCGTTACTTGGTGTGCAGTAATGAGAAATATGTTGGAGTTTTGGAGATGCTTTGTCCTTTGAATTTCTAATTTTCCTTGAAGTCCTCTTCCCACACGCAGGGTCCCTTCCATGGCAAGCTCTATATAGGGTGTCACCGTTGTCAATGGCTACATCCCATCCTCTCAGTGAAAACGTTCCTATGCTCTGTCACAGCACGGCTAATCATCTGTCGGTTCTCAATCAGGTTGGAATAGAATCCATTGATTCTTTTGCGTCTGTCACTAACGCCCAGCCTTCAGGAGTTTGAAGCTTGTCACAGTCATTCAATCCCCGAATCCTACTCGGAATACCACAGACAAGGTTTAGACTTTCCGGACTCTCATGAATGCTGCCATCAATCCGGCTTATACCACGAAGATTCTGATTAAGGAATCTAAGAGATACTCATTCAATCTGATGTAGAACGGAGGTGGTTGTCAGGCACACGTTCATGGATTGAGGAAGGTGATGAGTGTCACGGATCATCACCTTCTCCATAATTAAGCGCGAATGAACATCTTAGATAAGAACAAGCGTGTTTGAATGGAAAATAAAGGAATTGTATTAATTCATCGAGACGCTGCAGAGCTCCTCACCCCCAACAGTGGAGTTTAGAGACTCATGCCGTCAAAAAGTATGTGATTCAGATCTGAAAATGTCATGAGGTACAAAATAATTCTCTAAAAGTTGTTTAAATAATAAACTAGTAACCTAGGTTTACAGAATATGAGTAAACTAAGATAATTGGTGCAGAAATCCACTTCTGGGGCCCACTTGGTGTGTGCTGGGGCTGAGACTAAAGCTATCCACGAGTAGAGGCTTTACTTGGAGTTAAACTCCAAGTTATGACGTGTTTTGGGCGTTCAACTCCGGATCATGACGTTTTTCTGGCGTTTAACTCCAGACAGCAGCATGTACTTGGCGTTCAACGCCAAGTTACGTCGGCTATCTTCGCGCAAAGTATAAACTATTATATATTGCTGGAAAGCCCTGGATGTCTACTTTCTAACGCCGTTGAGAGGGCGCAAATTGGGCTCCTGTAGCTCCAGAAAATCCATTTCGAGTGCAGGGAGGTCAGGATCCAACAGCATCAGCAGTCCTTTTTCAGCCTATGTCAGATTTTTGCTCAGCTCCCTCAATTTCAGTCAGAAAATACCTGAAATCACAGAAAAATACATACACTCATAGTAAAGTCCAGAAATATGATTTTTGCCTAAAAACTAATAACATTTAACTAAAAACTAATTAAAACATGCTAAAATCTACATGAAATTACCCCCAAAAAGCGTATAAAATATCCGCTCATCACAACACCAAACTTAAACTGTTGCTTGTCCTCAAGCAACTAGATAAATAAAATAGGATGAAAGAATTTAAGAAGTAATAATATCTAAGAGTTTTAAATGGAGCTCAGATTCTTTTTAGATGAGCGGGGCTTGTAGCTTTTTGTTTCTGAACAGTTTTGGCATCTCCCTTTATCCTTTGAATTTCAGAATGATTGGCATCCATAGGAACTCTGAATTCAGATAGTATTATTGATTCTCCTAGTGTAGTATGTTGATTCTTGAACACAGTTATTTTATGAGTCTTGGCCGTGGCCCTAAGCACTTTGTTTTCCAGTATTACCACCAGATACATAAATGCCACAAACATATGACTAGGTGAACCTTTTTCAGATTGTGACTCAGCTTTGCTAGAGTCCCCAGTCAGAGGTGTCCAGAGCTCTTGAGCACACTCTATTTGCCTTGGATCACGACTTTAACCACTCAGTCTCAAGTTTGTAACTTGGACCTGCATGCCACAAGCACATGGTTAGGGACAGCTTGGTTTAGCCGCTTAGGCCTGGAACAATTTCCTTAGACCCTCCTATCCACTGATGCTCAAAGCCTTGGATCCTTTTCACCCTTGCCTTTTGGTTTTAAGGGCTGTTTGGCTTTTATTCCTTTTGATTCAAAAAAATTTTTTTTGACTGCTTTTTCTTGCTTCAAGAATCAATTTCATGATTTTTCAGATCATCAATAATATTTTTCGTGTTCCTCATTCTTTCAGGAGCCAATATTCATCAAATTCAAAGTACAAGTTATGCACTGTTCAAGCATTCATTCAGAGAACAAAAAGTATTGCCACCACATATAGTTAATTATAATTTTTATTATTAAGAACTCAAAAAATATAGATTACTTCTTTATTCTAAAAAAAATCTACTACTTTATTCATGCCTGATGATGATGAGAAAAATAAATTATAGCTTAATTGGAAATAAAATCAAAATAGATATACTAATTACTACTACTATATATCTCCTAAGGTAAATTTCAATAATAACACTATCACTAAGTTAAAGCAGAAAAATTGGAACTCAACAACCTGTTGTTTTGAGGAGTAGATGTTCCTCTAATCTGTGGGGTTCTTTTCAAGGATTAATTTTTGGCGCTTCAGCTCCCTTAGATCACGCCATTGCTCTTCCTGTTCCTTAAGCAGTTTGCAAAGCATGCTACTTTGATTGTTCTGTTCTTCCTTTATTTGGTCCATAGCTTCTTGCAATTTGGAAATAGAAGCCTCAAGATGTCCCCAATATCCCAATTGAGGCAGTTCTGGAAGGGCTTCCTGTGCTCTCCTCTTGAATGAATCATCTTGTTGCTGTTGTCTGACCATTGATATTCCAGTGATTGGCCTCTCAACTGGGATATACTCTGTTATTCCCATCTTCACTCCGGCATCTTTGCAGAGCATAGAAATTAAGCTTGGATAGGCCAATCTGGCGTCCTTGGAATTCCTGTTTGCTATTTTGTATAGCTCACATGAGATCAGTTGATGGACTTCTACTTCTTTTCCCAACATGATGCAGTGAATCATTACTTCTCTTTTAATGGTAACTTCAGAACGGTTGCTGGTGGGCAATATAGAGCGCCCAATGAAATCTAGCCAGCCTCTGGCTACTGGTTTTAGATCTTCTCTTTTGAGTTGAACTGGGGTGCCAGTGGCGCTGGTGGTCCACCTGACTACAGGGATGCATATATCCTCTAGAATCTTGTCTAGACCTTTATTTACCCTCATCATTCTCCTATTAAAGGAGTCTGGGTCATCTTTCAGTTGAGGAAGCTTAAATATCTCCCTGATCTTGTCAGGATGGGTATGAACAATCTTTCCTCTGACTAAGGTCCGATGGTCATAGAGAGCAGCTCCAATTATTCTTTGCCTGTCTGTCTGCCATAGATTAGCATAAAACTCCTGAACCGTGTTCCTTCCCACTTTCGTTTCAGGATTGGCCAGAATTTCCCAATTCCTGTTTCGAATTCGCTCTTGGATCTCCGGATATTCATCTTCTTTCAGATCAAATTTGACTTCTGGGATCACTGATCTGTGACTCATTATTTTGTAGTAATGGTCTGAATGTTCTTTAGTTAAGAACTTCCCTTGATTCCAAAGTGGCTTTGGAGTACTCTCTTTCTTGCCTCTTGGGGTGGGTTGTTTTCCTTTAGGAGCCATGATCTTAATGAGTGTGTTTTTGTGATCACGGATAACCACACCAAACTTAGAGCTTTGCTTGTCCTCAAGCAAAAGAGAAGAAAGGAGAGGGATAGGAGGAGAGCAAGTGTTGCAAGGTGATGATGAGAGGGGCGCCGAACTCAATATATAGGGAGGGGGTGGAAATTTTCGAAAATAAGAAAAAGATAAGATAGAAGATATGATTTATAAAAGATAGATATGATAAGAAAAAGATATAGTTTAAAAAGAGAAAGATATGAATAATAATTAAAAAGATAGATTTGAATTTTTAGTTTTGAAAAAGATTTTAAAAAAAGATAATTGAGTTTTGAAAACAAACTTTAAAAGAGTTGGATTGGATTGAAAAATAATTTGTCTTTATGGATTAAGATATATTTGAAATTTTTGAAAAAGGAATTTTAGAAATTAGGGTTCTTAGAAACTAATTTGATTTGAAGGATGACATTTTGAAACATGTTGATGTAAGAAATTATGAATTGAAACATAAAAATTTAGAAAATTTGTAAAGAAAAATGAATTTTACCTCCTCCCCACCATCCTGGCGTTAAACGCCCAAACGATGCATGTTTTGGGTGTTTAACGCCCAAATGTTGCTTCTCCTGGGCGTTCAACACCCAGCTGATGCATCTTTCTGGCGTTGAATGCCAGGAAGTCCTTTGTCACTGGGCATTTTTATGAACGCCCATGATGCTGTCAATTTGGCGTTAAACACCCAGAAGGTGCTTCTTTCTGGCGTTTAACGCCCAGAAGATGCTCCTTTCTGGCGTTTAACCCCCAGATGGCTACCCTTACTGGCATTGAACGCCCAGTGGGTGCTTCTTTTGGGCGTTCAATGCCCAAAATATTTCTTACTGGCCTTTTTTCGCCAGTTAACTTCCAAATTCCCCTTTAACTCTATGAATCCAATCAATTACTTTTTTTACCTTGAAGATATTTTGACCTATACCTGTAAAAATCAACAGAAACAAATAAAATTAAATTTTGTGATTGGCTGGGTTGCCTCCCAGCAAGCGCTTCTTTAATGTCATTAGCTGGACTATTACTGAGCTTTAATTAAGTCTCAGTTTTGAGCATTCTTGCTCGAAATTGCCTTCAAGATAATGTTTAACTCTTTGTCCATTAACAATGAACTTTTTGTTAGAGTCATTATCCTGAAGCTCTATGTATCCATATGGTGATACGTTTGTGATTACATATGGACCTCTCCACCGGGATTTTAATTTCCCGGGGAATAATTTGAGCCTAGAATTAAATAGCAGAACTTTCTGCCCCGGCTCAAAGACTCTGGATGACAATTTCTTATCATGCCATCTTTTCGCTTTCTCTTTGTAAATCTTTGCATTCTCGAAAGCATTAAGTCTAAATTCCTCTGGCTCATTTAACTGGAGCAATCGTTTTTCTCCAGCTAACTTGGCATCAAGGTTTAGGAATCTGGTTGCCCAGTAGGCCTTGTGTTCCAGTTCCACTGGCAAGTGACATGCCTTTCCATACACGAGCTGGTATGGGGAGGTCCCTATAGGGGTCTTGAATGCTGTTCTGTATGCCCACAGAGCATCATCCAAGCTTCTTGCCCAATCCCTTCTACGGTTAATTACAGTCCGTTCCAGGATTCTTTTGAGTTCTCTATTTGAGACTTCAGCTTGCCCATTAGTTTGTGGGTGATATGGAGTAGCTACCCTGTGGCTAACTCCATAGCAAACCAGAGCAGAGTAAAGCTGTTTATTGCAGAAATGAGTGCCCCCATCACTGATTAATACTATAGGGATACCAAATCTGCTGAAGATGTGTTTCTGGAGGAATTTTAACACTATTTTAGTGTCATTGGTGGGTGTTGCAATAGCCTCCACCCATTTGGATACATAATCCACTGCCACCAGAATATAAGTGTTTGAGTATGATGGTGGGAAAGGTCCCATGAAGTCAATGCCCCATACATCAAACAACCCAATCTCCAAGATCCCTCGTTGAGGCATGGCATAACTGTGAGGTAGATTGCCAGATCTTTGGCAACTATCACAATTAAGTACAAACACTCGGGAGTCTTTATAGAGAGTAGGCCAGTAGAAGCCACATTGGAGGACTCTTGTGGCTGTTCGCTCACTTCCAAAATGTCCTCCATACTGTGATCCATGGCAGTGCCATAGGATCTTCTGTGCTTCTTCCTTAGGCACACATCTACGGATTACTCCGTCTGCACATCTCTTAAAGAGATACGGCTCATCCCAAAGATAATACTTTGCATCCGTGATCAGCTTCTTTGTTTGCTGTTTACTATATTCTTTGGGTATGAACCTCACTGCCTTGTAGTTTGCAATGTCTGCAAACCATGGCACTTCCTGGATGGCAAAGAGTTGCTCATCCGGAAAGGTTTCAGAGATCTCAGTGAGAGGGAGGGACGTCCCTTTTACTGGTTCTATTTGGGACAAGTGATCTGCTACTTGATTTTCTCTTCCATTTCTGTCTTTTATTTCTATATCAAACTCTTGCAGAAGCAACACCCATCTTATAAGTCTGGGTTTTGAATCCTGCTTTGTGAGTAGATATTTAAGAGCAGCATGATCAGTATACACAATCACTTTTGATCCTACCAAATAGGATCTGAATTTGTCAATGGCGTAAACCACTGCAAGTAGCTCTTTTTCTGTGGTTGTATAATTCTTCTGTGCGTCATTTAAAACACGGCTGGCATAGTAAATGACGTGCAGAAGCTTGTCATGCCTTTGTCCCAACACTGCACCAATAACATGGTCACTGGCATCACACATTAATTCAAATGGTAATGTCCAGTCTGGTGCAGAGATGATTGGTGTTGTAACCAATTTAGCTTTCAGAGTCTCAAATGCTTGCAGACACTCTTTATCAAAGATAAATGGGGTGTCAGCAACTAGCAGGTTGCTCAGAGGTTTGGTGATTTTTGAAAAATCCTTTATAAACCTCCTGTAGAATCCTGCATGCCTCAGAAAGCTTCTAATTGCCTTAACATTGGCGGGTGGTGGTAATTTTTCAATTACTTCAACTTTAGCTTGATCCACCTCTATTCCCTTGTTCGAGATTTTGTGCCCAAGGACAATTCCTTCAGTCACCATAAAGTGACACTTCTCCCAGTTTAAAACCAGGTTAGTCTCTTGGCATCTCTTTAGAACAAGTGCTAAATGGTTAAGGCAGGAGCTGAATGAGTCTCCAAACACTGAAAAGTCATCCATAAAGACTTCCAGAAATTTTTCCACCATATCAGAGAAAATTGAAAGCATGCACCTCTGAAAGGTTGCAGGTGCATTACACAGGCCAAATGGCATCCTTCTGTATGCAAATACTCCAAATGGACATGTGAATGCTATTTTCTCTTGATCTTTTGGATCTACTGCAATTTGATTATAACCTGAATATCCATCCAGGAAGCAGTAGTATTCATGACCTGCCAGTCTTTCCAGCATCTGGTCTATGAATGGTAAAGGAAAATGATCCTTTCTGGTAGCTGTATTGAGCCTTCTGTAATCAATACACATACGCCACCCAGTAACTATTCTTATAGGAACTAGTTCATTTTTTTCATTATGAACCACTGTCATGCCACCTTTCTTAGAGACAACTTGGACAGGGCTCACCTAGGGGCTATCAGAAATAGGATAAATAATCCCAGCCTCTAGTAGCTTAGTGACCTCTTTCTGCACTACTTCCTTTATGGCTGGGTTCAGCCGCCTTTGTGGTTGGACCACAGGCTTGGCGTCACCCTCCAATAGGATCTTGTGAATGCATCTGGCTGGGCTAATGCCCTTGAGATCACTAATGGACCACCCAAGAGCTATCTTGTGTGTCCTTAGCACTTGAATTAGTGCTTCCTCTTCCTGTGGCTCTAAGGTATAGCTTATAATTACAGGGAAGGTATCACCTTCTCCCAAAAATGCATATTTTAGGGATGGTGGTAATGGTTTGAGCTCGGGTTTTGGGGGTTTCTCCTCTTCCTGAGGGACTTTCAGAGGTTCTACTATTCTCTCTGATTCCTCCAAGTCAGGCTGAACCTCTTTAAAGATGTCCTCTAGCTCTGATTCGAGACTCTCAGCCATATTGACCTCTCTTACCAGAGAGTCAATGATATCAACACTCATGCAGTCATTTGGGGTGTCTGGATGTTGCATGGCTTTGACAACATTCAACTTGAACTCCTCCTCATTGACTCTTAAGGTTACTTCCCCTTTTTGGACGTCAATGAGGGTTCGGCCAGTAGCTAGGAAAGGTCTTCCGAGAATGAGAGTTGCACTCTTGTGCTCCTCCATTTCCAGCACCACAAAGTCAGTAGGAAAGGCAAATGGCCCAACCTTGACAATCATGTCCTCAATCATGCCTGATGGGTATTTAATGGAGCCATCAGCAAGTTGAAGACATATCCTGGTTGGTTTGATTTCTTCAGTTAAACCAAGCTTTCTGATAGTAGATGCAGGTATTAGGTTGATACTTGCCCCAAGATCACATAAAGCTTGCTTGGTGCAAGTGCCCTCTAATGTGCATGGTATCATAAAGCTCCCAGGATCTTTAAGCTTCTCAGGTAAGCTTTTCAGAATGACTGCACTGCATTCTTTAGTGAGGTAAACTTTTTCAGTTTCCCTCCAATCCTTCTTATGACTTAAGATCTCTTTCATGAACTTAGCATAAGATGGTATTTGCTCAAGTGCTTCTGCAAACGGAATCTTTATTTCAAGAGTCCTGAGATTGTCTGCAAAGCGGGCAAATTGCTTATCCTGTTCCGCTTGGCGGAGTTTTTGAGGATAAGGCATTTTGGCTTTGTATTCCTCAACCTTAGTTGCTGCAGGTTTATTACCTACAGAAGTGGGTTGGGAAGCCTTTTTTTTAGAAGGGTTGTCATCAGCACTTGTATGTGGCTGATCCCCCACTGGCATTTGAATGCCATGGGTGGAAGCTGGAGTGGCGTTAGACACCACCTCCTTGTTTGTTACTGGCATTTGAACGCCAGAACCATGCTCCCTTTGGGCGTTCAACGCCGGATTCATGCTTGTTTCTGGCGTTGAACGCCAGGAATGAGCATGGTCTGGGCGTTCAGCGCCAGCTTTATTCCTCTCTGGGCTCTGACTGTCCTCAAAGGGATTTTGATTAGCCATTTGTTCATTTCTTGGTTTCCTGCTACTTTGAAGTGAGGTATTTAATGTTTTCCCACTTCTTAATTGAACTGCTTGACATTCTTCTGCTATTTGTTTTGACAGTTGCTTTTCTGTCTGCTTTAATTGTACTTCCATATTCCTGTTAGCCATTCTTGTTTCCTATAATATTTCCTTGAATTCGGCTAGCTGCTGAGTTAGAAAGTCTAATTGCTGATTGAATTCATTAGCCTGATCCACCAGACTGAGCTCAGCAGTTACTGTTTTAGCTTCTTCTTTCATGGAAGATTCACTGCTTAGATACAGATGTTGATTTCTGGCAACTGTATCAATAAGCTCTTGAGCTTCTTCAATTGTTTTTCTCATATGTATAGATCCACCAGCTGAGTGGTCTAGAGAAATCTGAGCTTTTTCTGTAAGCCCATAGTAGAAGATGTCTAATTGCACCCATTCTGAAAACATTTCAGAGGGGCATTTTCTTAGCATCTCTCTGTATCTCTCCCAGGCATCATAAAGAGATTCATTATCTCCTTGTTTGAAGCCTTGGATGCTTAGCCTTAGCTGTGTCATCCGTTTTGGAGGGAAATAGTGATTCAGGAACTTTTCTGACAGCTGCTTCCATGTTTTTATGCTATTCTTAGGCTGGTTATTTAACCACCTCTTAGCTTGATCTTTTACGGCAAATAGAAACAGTAATAATCTGTAGACATCCTGATCCACTTCCTTATCATGTACTGTGTCAGCAATTTGCAAAAATTGTGCCAGAAACTCTGTAGGTTTTTCATGTGGAAGACCAGAATACTGACAGTTTTGCTGCACCATGATAATGAGCTGAGGATTCAACTCAAAGCTACTAACTCCAATGGAGGGTATACAGATACTACTCCCATATGAAGCAGTAGTGGGGTTAGCATATGACCCCAGAGTCCTCCTGGACTGTTCATTCCTACTTGCTTCCATGATGGAATAAAAGAGATAATATATATGTTGAAATTATTTATTTTATAAAAATTAATTTTTTTATAAAATAAAATAAAAACGAAATAAATAAAAGAAATTTGAAATATTTTGAAATTGAAAATTGAATTTTTATATAATATTTTCGAAAAATGTAGTTCCAAAATTAGTTAGAAAATATATATATATATATATATATATATATATATATATATATATTTTTGAATTTTGAATTTCATGATGAAAGAGAAAAATATGCAAAAGACATAAGATTTAAAATTTTTAGATCCAATGTTCCTTATTTTCGAAAATTTTGGTGGAAAAACACCAAGGAACACCAAACTTAAAAATTTTAAGATCAAAACACAGGAAAGACTCAAGAACACCTTGAAGATTCACAAGAACACCAAGAACAAAAGAAAGAACACCAAACTTAAAATTTTTAGAAAACCAAGACAATTTTTTCGAAAATTATATTAAAATTAACAAGAAAACACCAAACTTAGAGTTTGGCACAAGATTAAATCAAGAAAAATTATTTTTGAAAAAGATTTTCAAAAGAACTGGTGCCCAATCATCAAGAATATAAACCAATACTCTAGCCAATTGGGAGTAAATGTAACACTTGTTCTGAATATTCCAATTAATGCTTTAAAAAGAACACAAGTGAAACAAGAAAAGACACAAAGCAAGAAAAACTCAAGATCAACAAGAAAGATAAATAAGAACAACTTGAAGATCAAGGAAAAACAAGAACATGCAATTCGGAAAAAAAAATTAAGAGACAAGGAAAAGCATGCAATTGACACCAAAATTAAAACAAGACACTAGACTCACAGAAAATTGACAATTAATTAAGAAAAATAATAAATTTTGAAAAGAAATTTTTGAAAAGAGACTATCCTATCAAGATTTAATGATTCTATAACAATAAAAATAAATTATTCCTAATCTAAGAAATAAAATAAACCTTTAGTTGTTCAAACTCGAATAATCCCCGGCAACGGCGCCAAAAACTTGGTGCACGAATTTGTGATCCGCACAACTAACCAGCAAGTGCACTGGGTCGTCCAAGTAATACCTTATGTGAGTAAGGGTCGATCCCACGGAGATTATTCTTGTTGAAATGAACTATATTTATTTTATTAATCTTAGTCAGGAGGCCAACAAGATTATTTGGATTTAATTGTAAGAAGTCAAAGTGTTTAAAATTATTAGAAGAATAAAAGAGAATCAAATCGTTACTTGGTGTGCAGTAATGAGAAATATGTTGGAGTTTTGGAGATGCTTTGTCCTTTGAATTTCTACTTTTCCTTGAAGTCCTCTTCCCACACGCAGGGTCCTTTCCATGGCAAGCTCTATATAGGGTGTCACCGTTGTCAATGGCTACCTCCCATCCTCTCAGTGAAAACGTTCCTATGCTCTATCACAGCACGGCTAATCATCTGTCGGTTCTCAATCAGGTTGGAATAGAATCCATTGATTCTTTTGCGTCTGTCACTAACGCCCAGCCTTCAGGAGTTTGAAGCTCGTCACAGTCATTCAATCCCAGAATCCTACTCGGAATACCACAGACAAGGTTTAGACTTTCCGGACTCTCATGAATGCTGCCATCAATCCGGCTTATACCACGAAGATTCTGATTAAGGAATCTAAGAGATACTCATTTAATCTGATGTAGAACGGAGGTGGTTGTCAGGCACACGTTCATGGATTGAGGAAGGTGATGAGTGTCACGGATCATCACCTTCTCCATAATTAAGCGCGAATGAACATCTTAGATAAGAACAAGCGTGTTTGAATGGAAAATAAAGGAATTGTATTAATTCATCGAGACGCTGCAGAGCTCCTCACCCCCAACAATGGAGTTTAGAGACTCATGCCGTCAAAAAGTATGTGATTCAGATCTGAAAATGTCATGAGGTACAAAATAATTCTCTAAAAGTTGTTTAAATAGTAAACTAGTAACCTAGGTTTACAGAATATGAGTAAACTAAGATAATTGGTGCAGAAATCCACTTCTGGGGCCCACTTGGTGTGTGCTGGGGCTGAGACTAAAGCTATCCACGAGTAGAGGCTTTACTTGGAGTTAAACTCCAAGTTATGACGTGTTTTGGGCGTTCAACTCCGGATCATGACGTTTTTCTGCCGTTTAACTCCAGACAGCAGCATGTACTTGGCGTTCAACGCCAAGTTACGTCGACTATCTTCGCGCAAAGTATGAACTATTATATATTGCTGGAAAGCCCTGGATGTCTACTTTCCAACGCCGTTGAGAGGGCGCCAATTGGGCTCCTGTAGCTCCAGAAAATCCATTTCGAGTGCAGGGAGGTCAGGATCCAACAGCATCAGCAGTCCTTTTTCAGCCTATGTCATATTTTCGCTCAGCTCCCTCAATTTCAGTCAGAAAATACCTGAAATCACAGAAAAATACATACACTCATAGTAAAGTCCAGAAATATGATTTTTGCCTAAAAACTAATAACATTTAACTAAAAACTAATTAAAACATGCTAAAATCTACATGAAATTACCCCCAAAAAGCGTATAAAATATCCGTTCATTAGCAAGTATTTGGGTAAAAATGCAATCATACCTTGATTCAAGCAAACATTGTGAATTTTGAATGATTTCATGAGAATTATGCATAAATTGAATGATAAATTGGATGATGCATGTTCCCATGATTAAGAGCAAGACTTTGATGCACTTTGTTTGATTGATTTCAGGCCAAAAGAAGAAGAGAAGAGCCACGTTAGTGGCTACGTTAGTTACACTAACGTGGAAGGAAGGAAAGCCCCAACGTTAGTGAGAAAAGTTAGTGGCATTAACTTTGAAGGAGGAGAGCATGAAACGTTAGCAAGGAAATCCCACGTTAAGAGTCACGTTAGCTACACTAACGTGAACTCTAACGTAGGGACAAAAGGCACCAAGCAACATTAATGGGAAAGGTGAGTCCCAATAACGCTTGCGAAAGGGGTATATGCCAACGTTAGTGGAAAAAGTGAGTGCCACTAACGTTGGCGAAGCAAAAAGACCCACGTTAGCAAAGTTAACGTGGAAGGAAAGGGAGATGCCAAAGTTAGTGGAAAAAGTGTGCCACTAACGTTGGCGAGGCAAAAAAGACCCGTGTTAACTTCCACGTTAACTAAGTTAACGTGGTAGTTAACGTGGGCAAAAGTCCCACCTAGCAGCCTGACCATGCCTTCTTCAAACACGCATAACGTGAGCCACAAAGCTCCAAATGAGGTGATTCTAGTGGCATTGGAAAGTAGGATTCCAGAGCTTTTCAAGCATATATGGAACTACATGGTTGACACTAAATTTGAGGTAGAAAACCTGCCCCAAAAGTGCAAAGATGAACATGGTATCAACCTGTAGTAAGGCCAACTAACCTCTTCAACTTCCAAGAAGTGTAACTCGAGTTGTAGAGCTCCAAATGATGCGCTTTTGAAAGCGTTGGAAAGTAGACATCCAGAGCTTTCCAACAATATATAATAGTATGGGGTGGACATTGATTTTGAGCTCCAGAACCTGGAAATATTAAGCCCCTGGTCGCTAGCGTTATCGGGACTCACGTTTTCCATTAACGCTAGCGACTATGCCAGCGACCATGTCCACTTCAAAGGAGCATAACTTGAGTTATAGAGCTCCAATTGAGGTGATTCCAGTTGCGTTAGAAAGCTGACATTCAGTTCTTTCCAACGATATATAATACTCTATAGTGGGCATGAAATTGGAGCACAAACAAGAGGCATCTTTGAAGTCCCAAAAACACCAACTGGGCAGCAAGTGCAACGTTAGCCACAATAACTTTAGCACTAACGCCACACTTGTAGCGTTAGTGTGGCTAACTTTAGCACTAACTTTAGCACCTGGACCTCAACTTGATTCACTTCTCTTTCAAAGACCACCCAACCTCAAGGAAGCAAGCCCACAAGTGTCAACCAATCAAGGCCACAAGAAGCATCTAGAATAGGGATTTTCATTTAATTGTAATTTGCTTTTAATTTCATTTTGTAATTTAGGAGAGCCTATATAAAGGCCTTAGTTTGTACATTCAAAAGGGGGGGGGTAGGATAGAGAATTGAGAATTGAAGATTGGGGACTGAAGAGGGGTCTTCGGACTCCCTCCCCTCACACTCTTTTCCTTCTCTTTCTTTTCTCTGTACTTTTCATTTATGAATTTGGAAGTTTTATTTTTAGTTTTAATCTTCATCTTTACTTTTCTGCACTTTCTTTCTTTCTCTTTTGGTAGAGCAATGACCAACTAACTCTTTTCATTGGGTTAGAGAGCTCTATTGTGATTCAATGGATCAATTGTAGTTCTTATTCTTCTTCTTCTTTCTTTTCTCTTGATTTTACTAGAGAGCTTTCAATCTTAATTCAATTGGGTAATTGTCTTGGAAGAGAAATTGCTCATACTTGGATTTCCTCTGAACCTTGGAAGAGGAATGAGGAAATCATGCTAGATATGCTCTCTCACATTGGATTAGGTTGGGGGTTGGATGGATATTGTGACATGTAATCCTACCAATACTTTGATCTATGAATGTGTGTGGTATAATCAGTGACCAAACTTCATCTCTTTCCATGAGCAATTAAATCAAGGAATTGGGCAATTGTTCAAGCTTAGAGAGATTGGATTGCCAAGGAATTGGGATCCAATCACTTAAGATTGCCAAGGAGATCAATGAATGCATTGATTGAGGAAGAGATGAGAATGAAATTGATCTGGAGGATTGCAATATTTCTTGATCCCAATGGTCATTTTATTTTTAGTTCTTACATTTACTTTTCTTGCCATTTTATTTTTCTGCACTTTATAAGTTTTCTTTACTTTTATGCCATTTACATTTCCTTGTTACTTATCACTCCAATATGATTCGCCTAACTAGGATAATCAATTAATCATTGTTTGCTTAATCCGTTAATCTCTGTGGGATTCAACCTAACTCTACTGTGAGTTATTACTTGATGACAATTCGGTATACTTGCCGAAGGGAAATTTGTTGAGAGATAAGTTTTCACGCATCAAGGTGTTGAGTTTCTCCCAATAGTTGTGTAGAGGAAAATGCATCCTTTGAAGCATCTTAGGGATTTCTTGATGAGGGACTTCCTCATGCACTTGTTGAGGTCCATGAATGGGCTCTCTTGTTTGCTCCATCCTCTTTTTAGTGATGGGTTTGTCCTTTTCAACGAGGATGTCTTCCTCTATGACAATTCTGGCTAAATTACATAGGTGATAGATGAGATGAGGAATGGCTAACCTTGCCAAAGTGGAGGGCTTATCAGCCACCTTGTATAGTTCTAGAGGTATGATCTCATGAACTTCCACTTCCTCTCCAATCATGATGCTATGGATCATGATAGCCCGATCCACAGTTACCTCAGATCGGTTGCTAGTAGGAATGATAGAGCGTTGGATAAACTCCAACCATCCTCTAGCCATGGGTTTGAGGTCAAGCCTTCTTAGTTGAACCGGCTTGCCTTTGGAGTCTTTCTTCCATTGGGCTCCTTCCACACAGATGTCTATGAGGACTTGGTCCAACCTTTGATCAAAGTTGACCCTTCTTGTGAAAGGATGAAGATCTCCTTGCATCATTGGCAAGTTGAATGCCAACCTCACATTTTCCAAACTAAAATATAAGTATTTTCCCTGAACAATTGTTAGCCAATTCTTTAGGTTCGGGTTCATACTTTGATCATAGTTCTTGGTGATCCATGCAGTAGCATAGAACTCTTGAACCATTAAGATTCCGACTGGCTGGATGGGATCGGTGAGAGCTTCCCAACCAATTCTTCGAATCTCTTGTCGGATCTCTGGATATTCACCCTTTTTGAGCTTGAAGGAGACCTCGGGGATCACCTTATTCTTGGCCACAACTTCATAGAAGTGGTCTTGATGGACTTTTGAGATGAACCTCTCCATCTCCCATGACTCGGAGTTGGAAGCAATTACCTTCCCTTTTCTCTTCCTTGAGGTTTCTCCGGCCTTAGGTGCCATAAATGGTTATGGACAAATAAAAAGCAAGGCTTTTTCCCACACCAAACATAAAAGTTTTGCTCATCCATGAGCAAAAGAAGAAAAAAGAGAGTAGAAGAAGAAGAGAAGTGGGAGATAGAGGTGTGAGAGGGTTTTGGCCAAAGGGGTTTTTAGTGTATGTGATGTATGAAAATGAAGGAGTAAGAAGGGATATTTATAGGGTAAGAGAGAGAGGTGGTTTGTGTGAGAAGGGGTGGGTTTGGGAGGGAAATGGTTTGAATTGAGTGGGTGGGGGTAAGTGGGTTGTATGATGGGTTTTTGGGAATTAGGAGATGGATATGAGTGGTGAAGAGAATATGGGGAAGAGGGTAAGATTTGATAGGTGAGTGGTGTTTTAGGGGGAGTGTTATAGAGAAGTGTGAAGAGGAGAGAGAGTGAGGTGGCGTAGGTGGGTATCCTGTGGTGTCCACAGGTCCTGAGGTGTCAAGGATTTTTTTTTCATCCTTGCACTTCCTTGGCATTAAACGCCTTCTGTGTGCCATTCCTAGCATTTAAATGCCAGGCTAATGCCCTTTTTTGGCGTTTAAACACCAGTCTGCTGCCCTTTTCTAGCGTTTAGACGACAGTCTGCTTGCCAGTTCTACCGTTTAAATGCCCAGAATGGTGCCAGACTGGGCGATTAAACGCCCATTTTTCTACCTTTACCGGCGTTTAAACACTAATTTGCCTGCCAGTTCCGGTGTTTAACACCCAGAATGGTGCCAAGCTGGGCGTTAAACACCCATTTTGGTATCCTTACTGGCGTTTAAATGCCAGTAAGCTCGTCCTCCAGGTGTGCTATTTTTGATGCTGTTTTTTTATTTTGCTTTAATTTTTGCAGTTGTTTTTATGACTCCACATGATCATCATCCTAAAGAAAACATATAACGAAAATGGAAAATAAAATGAAAGAGTAATTAATATAGATATATAAAATTGGATTGCCTCCTAATAAGCGCTTCTTTAATGTCAATAGCTTGACAGTGAGCTCTTACAGAGCTTCACAGGTGCTCAGAGCATGATTGTGGCCTCCCAACACCAAACTTAGAGTTTGAATATGGGGGCTTTGCTTGACTCTGCAAGGAGAGAATTGGATGAAACTTTTCATGCTTCTTCTTCATGTTTACAGAGGAAGATCTTTGAGCCTTAAACACAAGGTAGTCCTCATTCAATTGAAGGACTAACTCTCCTCTGTCTACATCAATCACAGCCTTTGCTGTGGCTAGGAAGGGTCTTTTAAGGATGATGGATTCATCCTCATCCTTCCCAGTGTCTAGGACTATGAAGTCAGCAGGGATGTAAAGGCCTTCAACCTTTACCAAGACGTCCTCTACAAGTCCATAAGCCTGTTTCTTTGATTTGCCTACCATCTCTAGTGAGATTCTTGCAGCTTGTACCTCATAGATCCCTAGTTTCTCCATTACAGAGAATGGCATGAGGTTTACACTTGACCCTAGGTCACACAAAGCCTTCTCAAAGGTCATGGTGCCTATGTTGCAAGGCATTAAGAACCTTCCGGGATCCTCTTTCTTCTGAGGTAACTTCAGTTGAACAATGCATTTAGTTCACTGATGAGCAATGGAGGTTCATCCTCCCAAGTCTCATTACTAAATAATTTGGTATTCAACTTCATGATTTCTCTTAGATACTGAGCAACTTGCTCTTCAGTAACAACTTCATCTTCTTCAGAGGAAGAATACTCATCAGAGCTCATGAATGGTAATAGGAAGTTCAGTGGAATCTCTATGGTCTCTAAATGAGCCTCAGATTCCTCAATAGGGAACTCCTTGTTGGCCAGTGGACATCCCACAAAGTCTTCCTCATTGGGAATCACTGCCTTTCCCTCATCTACAGGTTCGGCCATGTTGGATGTGTAGATGGCTTTGCACTCTCTTTTTGGATTCTCTTCTGTATTGCTTGGGAGAGTACTAGGAGGAGTTTCAGTAACTCTTTTACTCAGCTGACCCACTTATGCCTCTAAATTTTTGATAGAGGACCGTGCCTCATACATGAAACTGAGAGTGGCGTTAGATAGATCAGAGACTATGTTTGCTAAGCCTGAGAGGCTCTGCTTAGAATTCTCTCTCTGTTGCTGAGAAGATGATGGAAAAGGTTTGCTATTGCCAAACCTATTTCTCCTACCTTTATTGTTATTGAAGCCTTGTTGAGGCTTCTGTTGATCTTTCCATGAGAAATTTGGATGATTGCTCCATGAATGATTATAGGTGTTTCCATAGGATTCTTCCATGTAATTCACCTCTTCCATTGTAGGATTCTCAGGGTTATAAGCTTCTCCTTCAGAGGAGGCTTCTTTAGCACTGCCGGATGCAGCTTGCAATTCAGTCAGATTATGAGAAATCATATTGACTTGCTGAGTCAATATTTTGTTCTGAGTCAATATGGCATTTAGAGTATCAATCTCAAGAACTCTTTTCTTCTGAGTCATCCCATTATTCACAGGATTTCTTTCAAAAGTGTACATGAACTAGTTATTTGCAACCATTTTAATGAGTTCCTGGGCTTTTGCAGGCATTTTCAGATGAAGGGATCCACCTGCAGAATGACCCAGTGACATCTTTGACATTTCAGACAGACCATCATAGAATATACATACGATGCTCCATTCTGGAAACATGTCAGAAGGACATCTTTTGGTTAATTATTTGTATCTTTCCCAAGCTTCGTAGAGGGATTCACGTTCCTTCTGTCTGAAGGTTTGGACGTCCACTCTGAGCTTACTCATCTTTTGAGGTGGAAAGAATTTGGTCAAGAAGGCATTGACCAGCTTGTCCTAAGAGTTCAGGCTTTTTCTAGGTTGTGAGTCCAACCATGTTCTAGCTCTGTCTCTTACAGCAAAGAGGGAATAATCCATGAGAGCACAGGAAGGATGCTCCCAGTAAGGAGTAAAGATTTATTCATATGACTATTTTGCTCCTTGAAAGGATTTGTTCGTCAAGCTAATGACATTAAAGAAGCGCTTGTTGGGAGGCAACCCAACCATAAGTAGAGTATTTCTGTTCTTATTTATTTTGTTTATTTTCATTTGAGTTTATTTTAGTTTATTTTAGAGTTTTCCCTTGCTTTTTAATGTTTGTGATCATGTGCAGTAGTTAGAAAAGAAACAGAAATAGTTAGAACTGGAAACATAACACCGTGGAGCAGAAACCTCAACGCCGGACAAGGAGTCAGAGTGGGCGTTCAACGCCCTCTAGGGAGCAACAAGCTGGCATTGAAGGCCAACCAGGGAGCCAGGCTAGGTGTTCAATGCCCAAAAAGGCAGAAGACCTGGCATTGAAAGCCAGGAAGGAGGTTCCTCCTAGGTGTTCAACACTACAAATGGGAGGCAAGCTGGCGTTGAACGCCAACTATGGTGCACACGCTGGGCGTTCAACGCCCATAAGGAGGGTAGGGAATTCAAATTCCCTAGCCTATCAGGACCAGTAGGTCCTACAGAATCTCCACCTACTCCAACTTCTTCTACTCTATTATCCCCTATTGTTCATATTTGCTCAAGGACGAGCAAAACTCTTAAGTTTGGTGTTGTAATTGCTTTTTGACTTCTACCACTCCTAAGTATAGCACCAAAGACTAGTGAAACCTAAAGGAAGAGGAAGGGAAAGGCACTTGCCTCTACTTCCCTCACCTCATTTGTCACCTATGCAATTCAACTGGAATTGTCATAGAAGAGGATTAGCCCATCACTAAAAGAAGGATGGAGCATGTTAGAGAGCCAGCATATGGGCCACAGCAAGAGCATGTGGAGCTACCTCAATAGAAATCTCTGAGATGCCTCAATGGATATATTTTCCTCCCCAAAAATTTTTTGGGATCAACTGAACACCTCTCTGAGAGAGTGGAGCTCAAACGTGGAGCAACTGAAGTTGGAACATTAAGAGCAATCCACCATCCTCCATGAAATAGAGAAGATTAAAGGGCTATGAGGGAAGAACAACAAAGACAACGGTGTGACATTAAAGAGATCAAGCACTACGTTGGATCCTCAAGGAGGAGTAGTAGCCACCATCACTAAGGTGGATTCGTTCTCTTAATTCCCTTTTCTTATGTTATTTTTCTATTTTTTGTTATGTTTTATTGTCTGTTCTCGTGTTCTTATTGCATGATCATTTCTATCTATGTCTTAAAGCTATAAAATATTCTATAATCTCTTAACTTACTTAAAAGAAAATTTTATTTGAAAAAGAATTGAGAGATACAAGAATTTCAAGTTTATCTTAAGAATAGTTCAATTATCTTAATGTGGTGGCATTGCTTTTATTTTCTAAATGTGTCAATGAACAATGCATATTTGAAGTTGGAATTTATGAATTTTGGCTCTTGAAAGAATGATGAAAAAGGAGAAGTATTATTGGTAATCTGAAAAATCTCAAAAATTGATTCTTGAAGCATGAAAAAGCAGCAAAAAGAAAAAGAAAAAGAATATATGTATATATATACATGCATGCGAAAAAACCAAAAGAAATAAAAAGCAGAAAAAGACAATAGCTCTTTAAACCAAAAGGAAAGAGCAAAAAGCCAATAACCCTTCAAACCAAAAGGCAAGGGTAAAAGGATCCAAGGCTTTGAGCATTAATGGTTATGAGGACTTAAAAGAAACAAAATATTGGCCTAAGCGGCTTAACCAAGCTGTCCCTAACTATATGCTTGTGGTGTGAAGATGTCAAGTAAAAAGCTTGAGACTAAGCAGTTAAAGTCATGATCCAAAGAAAAAAGAGTGTGCTTAAGAACTCTGGACACCCCTATCTAGGGATTCTAGCAAAGCTGAATCACAATCCGAAAGGGTTCACCTAGTTAAGTGTCTGTGGCATTTATGTATCCGGTGGTAATACTGGAAAACAAAGTGCTTAGGGCCACTGCCAAGACTCTAAAAGCTGTGTTCAAGAATAAAAAAAGAACTAAGCTAGGAGAGTCAATAATATCATCTGGATTCTAAGTTCCTAAAGAGACCAACATTTCTGAATTTTAATGGATAGTGAGATGCCAAAACTATTCAAAAGAAAAAAGCTACCAAGTCCCGCTCATCTAAGTGTATATTAATCTTCTTTTATCCTACTTTATTTTTAGTTGCTTGGGGACAAGCAATATTTTAAGTTTGGTGTTGTGATGAGTGGAAATTTTATACGCTTTTTGGCATCATTTTCATATAGTTTTTAGCATGTTTTATTTAAGTTTCATTAAGTTTTCATAGGTTTTAGTGGAAAATTCACATTTTTGGATTCTACTTTGAGTTTGTGTGTTTTTATGCAATTTCAAGTATTTTTTGGCTGAAATTGAGGAGTTGGAGCAAAAGTCTGTTTCAGAGACAAAGAAAGTGCTGCAGATGCTGTCTGTATCTAACCTCCTTGCACTCGAAAGAGCTTTTCTAGAGCTATAAAAGTCCAAATGGAGCATTCTCAATGGCTATAAAAATCTAACATCCAGGGCTAAAACTTTACATATTTATCATTGTATTTTCTATTAGTATGAGTCACTAAACCTCCTAGGTTGAGGCTTGGAGCTCAGTTGAGTTTTATGGATTAATAGAAGTACTACTGTTCTATTTCCAATTTGTGTTTGATCTTATATCCTAAGATGTATCTTTGTCCTTCATCCTAAGACCGTGTGCCTGACAACCCCTCGTGTTCTTCTTGGGTTTGTGTGACTACGTAACTGGAAAGCATTGAACCACTAGCTTGATTATACATCTCTTAGACGACTAATCCACAACTTCGTTGGGACTTCTCGAGACACCAGTTCAGCCGACGTACGGGGAGAATAAAGTCTTTGTGGTAGAGGCTAGAACCAAAGGAGCAGCATTCTCTAATCCAGAAGATTCGACCTTGTCTGTGGCATTTTAAGTAGGATCATCAAAGGGAATGAACTACAGGAGCTTCACCCTCAATCAGACTGGATCCACACTAACCCTGGGGTTCAGCACTGGAGGAAGATTAGCAACTGCGACCGTACGGGGGTTGATCACAAACAGCTTGCCATAGAAGAAATCATTCACAGTTGGAGTGGACAGTGAGACCAAATTGATCCAGAGGAGCAAAGTATCTCTGAGGCCTTAACCATCTTCCTATCATTGCATTCACCATCAATTGAGTAAAGTTTTATTTATTTTATTTTTATGTGAATGAAACAAACAAACAACTCTTCTATCCATCTGACTAAGATCTACAAGATAACCATAGCTTGCTTCAAACCACAATCCTCGTGGGATCGACCCTGACTTACTCAAGTATTACTTGGACGACCCAGTGCACTTGCTAGTTTAGTTGTTCGAAGTGTGGGATTCTTGCACTAATGTCCTTGAAAAATATTACTGTAAGCTTATTTGTGCATTTATTTATGGTACACTTTTGTAGTTAAAAAGTTTGTTATTATTTTCATGTACTTATTTCACTCACTTTTGAGTATATTGTGTTTATTGACTTAAAGAAAGAGGAAGGAAAATAAATGCAATTTTGAAGGAATAAAAAATAATAGACAAAAAAGTTAAAGAGCGTATTTTATATATTTTACTCAATGGGAGGGTATAAACAAAATTTTACACCACGTATGTAATATTTCACATTCTCTCTATGAATTTCATTACAAGTAGCATTGTTGTTGGTTGTTAATCATATAATTTGTTGTTGGAATATCATTTCACAAGTTGGGGTTATAATATCACCCTCAAAATACATCGTTCGGTCTTTTTATAGTTTTTCATTTCATCGTTTCTTCTTTTTATTTGTAATCTTTGTGTTCTGGACCCAGCGTCTAGATTTTTAACAGGTCCAATATAATCGGCTTAAAAACGTTTCCGTCATTCTAACAGTTTAAGTCCATTTTTATCTCCTAACCACCTTCCAAAATTACACCATTTATAAAAGGAGAGCTCGGCTGCTCTCCTAGGTACGATTCATTCTACACTTATACTTATCCTCTACTTCTCTAGCTCTCTGACTTGGGTGTCAGAGTGCCTTTGTAAGTACTACCCTCTTCCAAGGAACTAGCCTTATCAACTTTCTAGATCAATGGGTATCTGATCCCACTTCACCTAAATAAATACTCTTTGAACTGTCAGGTAGCCCACTTGAACACTGGTGACGTCTGTGGGGTCCCACTGAGATCCCAATCGCATGGTGGGCATTCCGGAAGAGTAGCCTCCTGACCGCTCAGAATCCAACCCTCACCATCAACCTGATCAACTCGAACCTCAAGACCATGGCGACCATCCAGCCAACCAAGGCGACACTCGTGGGGATACCACTGCCGACCTATGATGCGTGAGCATCTTTTCAATCTTTTCGTAGTGAATTTGCATCTAATTTGTTGAGTTTAATAAAGAATTAATTATCTTTTAGCCAATATGGATGCTACTTTGAGTCTTTTGCAATTATGTTTATTTTAGGTGGCATTCAGCTGGATTTGATGGAGTTTTTGCAGTACAAGAATCAAAGGAGATGGCAGCGAAGAGCGACGCGTACGAGTGACTGACGCGTACACGTGATTTGGAGCTTTCCACGACGACGCGTACGCGTGACTGATGTGTACGCGTAATTTGAAGAAATGCACAGTGACGCATCCGCGTGACTTGTAAAAAGATCATCGACGCGTACGCGTGACTCACGCATACGCGTGGCATGCACCACGTGTAAAAAAATGCAGAAAATGCTGGGGGTGATTTTTGGGCCCCATTTTAGCACGCAAGTTAGGCACGATCCAGTGAAGACAAGTGGTCCCCACGTTACAAGACGCGGCATAGTTAGTTAATTCTGATTTAAATTCAAATTTGATTTTAAAATAGGAAAAGATATTATCTTAATTTTAGATATTAGATTTTAAATTAATTAGGATTAGCTATAAAAAGGGGAGACTTCTCTTCTATTGGGGAGGTTCCATTAGGGGTGATTCCATTAGGGAATTCCATTCCAATTACAATCCTAGTTTTCTTCTCTGAACCATGAGCAACTAATCCTTCATTGTTAAGGTTAGGAGCTCTTTCTATTTGTATGGATTGATTTTATTGCTTTTTCTATTTTAATTTATGTATGGATTTATGATTTAAGAATTGTTTTCTCTCTTTATTTTATGAATTTGGGTGGAACGGAAGTATGACCCTTTTTCTATTTGAGTTCTTGTAAAACTTGGAAAAGTTCTTTACTTGAACAATAGCTTGAAAACAATTTCTCCTAAATTTTAATTATTTGGATTTAATGGGATACGTGACATATAATACCCTTATTTTTGGGTAATTAGAATTTTTGTGGCATATAAACTGGAATTTGAACTTCACCCTCTAATTGGAATTAATTGACCAAGGAATTGGCAGTTAATGAATTTTAAAGGAGACAAGAAAGGTCTAAGGAATCAGGGTCTAGTCACATATAGTTTGCCATAAATTAAATTTTACATGATTAAAATAGTTAGTAAGAGAAGTTAATCCGGCAAAATAGATTACACTGAAGCCTTAACTGTTTTCTCCATATTTTATACCCAACTTATTTATTTGTCTATCCTTTTGATATTCTGAGTTCGAGCTTAAACCTTTTGAATATCTCAAAACCCTTTTCTTCTTGCCTAACTAAGCCAATCAATCAATCATTGTTGCTTGATCCATCAATCCTCGTGAGATCGACCCTTACTCACGTAAGGTATTACTTGGTACGACCCGGTGCACTTGCCGGTTAGTTTGTGGTTAGAAAATCCGCACCAAGTTTTTGGTGCCGTTGCCGGGGATTGACTGTGATTGACAACTACTGGTTGTTTGATTTCTTAGATTGGGCATTTTACTTTAATTTCATTTAACTTATTTCTGATGAGCGGATAATTTATACGCTTTTTGGCATTGTTTTTAGGTAGTTTTAGTATTATCTAGTTACTTTTAGGGATGTTTTTATTAGTTTTTATGCTAAATTCACATTTTTGGACTTTACTATGAGTTTGTGTGTTTTCTGCGATTTCAGGTATATTCTGGCTGAAATTGAGGGACCTGAGCAAAACTCTGATAGGAGGCTGACAAAGGACTGCTGATGCTGTTGGAATCTGACCTTCCTTCACTCAAAATGGATTTTCTGGAGCTATAAAACTTCGAATGACACGCTCTTAACGGCGTTGGAAAGTAGACTTCCAGAGCTTTCCAGCAATATATAATAGTCCATACTTTATTCGAGATTTGACGACGTAAATTGGCGTTCAATTCCAGTTCCATGCTGCATTCTGGAGTCAAACGCCAGAAACACGTCACGAACCAGAGTTGAATGCCAGAAACACGTTACAACTTGGCGTTCAACTCCAATAAAAGCCTCTGCACGTGTAACATTCAAGCTCAGCCCAAGCACACACCAAGTGGGCCCCGGAAGTGGATTTATGCATCAATTACTTACTTTTGTAAACCCTAGTAGCTAGTTTAGTATAAATAGAACTTTTTACCTTTGTATTAGACATCTTTGGTCTCAGTTTTATTCTATTATTCATCTTAGGAGACTATTGATCACATTTGGGGGCTGGCCATTCGGCCATGCCTGGTCCTTCATCACTTATGTAATTTTAACGGTAGAGTTCCTGCACACCATAGATTAAGGGTGTGGAGCTCTGCTGTCCCTTAAGTTTTAATGCAATTACTACTATTTTCTATCCAATTCGATTTATTCTTGTTCTAAGATATTCGTTGCACTTCAACTTGATGAATGTGATGATCCATGACACTCATCATCATTCTCACCTATGAACGCGCGTGACTGACAACCACTTCCATTCTACCTTAGACCGGGCGCATATCTCTTGGATTCCTTAATCAGAATCTTCGTGGTATAAGCTAGAATTGATGGCGGCATTCATGGGAATCCGGAAAGTCTAACCTTATCTGTGGTACTCCGAGTAGGATTCCGGGATCGAATGACTGTGACGAGCTTCAAACTCCTGAAGGCTGGGCGTTAGTGACAGACGCAAAAGAATCACTGGATTCTATTCCAACCTGATTGAGAACCGACAGATGATTAGTTGTGCTGTGACAGAGCATTTGGACCATTTTCACTGAGAGGATGGGATGTAGCCATTGACAACGGTGATGCCCTACATACAGCTTGCCATGGAAAGGAGTAAGAAGGATTAAATGAAAGCAGTAGGAAAGCAGAGATTCAACAGGGACAAGCATCTCCATACACTTGTCTGAAATTCCCACCATTGAATTACATGAGTGATGAGCGGATAGTTTATACGCTTTTTGGCATTGTTTTTAATTAGTTTTTAGTAAGTTTAAGCTACTTTTAGGGATATTTTCATTAGTTTTTATGTTAAATTCACATTTCTGGACTTTACTATGAGTTTGTGTGTTTTTCTGTGATTTCAGGTAAATTCTGACTGAAATTGAGGGATTTGAGCAAAACTCTGAAAAAGGCTGACAAAAGGACTGCTGATGCTGTTGGATTCTGACCTCCCTGCACTCGAAATGGATTTTCTGGAGCTACAGAACTCCATATGGCGCGCTCTCAACGGCGTTGGAAAGTAGACATCCAGGGCTTTCCAGCAATATATAATAGTCCATACTTTAATCGAAGAATGACGACGTAACTTGGCGTTAAACGCCAAGTTCATGCTGCTGTCTGGAGTAAAACGCCAGAAAAACGTCATGATCCGGAGTTGAACGCCCAAAACACATCATAACTCAAAGTTCAACGCCAAGAAATGCCTTAGCTCGTGGATTTATCAAGCTCAGCCCAAACACACACCAAGTGGGCCCCGGAAGTGAATTTATGCATCAATTACTTACTCATGTAAACCCTAGTAGCTAGTATAGTATATATAGGACCTCTTACTATTGTATTAGACATCCTGGATTGTATTTTCTATCCTGTGATCGCGTTTAGGGGGCTGGCCATTCGGCCATGCCTGGACCTCTTGCTTATGTATTTTCAACAGTGGAGTTTCTGCACACCATAGATTAAGGGTGTGGAGCTCTGCTGTACCTCAAAGATTAATGAAGTTCTATTTTCTTTTATTCAATTCCTCTCTTATTCTTATTCCAAGATATTCATTCGTACCCAAGAATATGATGAATGTGATGAGTTAGATAACCCTCATTATTATTCTCACTTATGAACGCGCGTGATTGACAACCACTTACGTTCTACATGCAACACAAGCTTGAATGTGTATCTCTTAGATTCTCCAACAGAATCTTCGTGGTATAAGCTAGATGGATGGCGGCATTTATGAGGATCCGGAAAGTCCAACCTTGTCTGTGGTGTTCCGAGTAGGATCCTGGGAATCCGAAAAGTCTCACCTTGTCTGTGGTATTCCGAGTAGGATTCCGGTAATGAATGACTGTGACGTGCTTCAAACTTTAACCTGCTGGGCGTTAGTGACAAACGCAAAAGAGGGATTCTATTCCAGTAGGAGCGGGAACCAACCGGTGATTGGCCGTACTGTGACAGAGTGCGTGCATTAGCTTTCACTGCGAGGATGGGATGTAGCTATCAACCATGGGTGATGCCTCCAGACTGGTTAGCTGTGCGAGTGACAGCCGCACAGGTTATTTCCCCGAGAGGAATGAAAGTAGCCACAGCTGATAGTGAACCCCTATACAAAGCTTGCCATGGAAAGGAGTAAGAAGGATTGGGTAGAAGGAATAGGAGAGCAGGCGTCCTAGAGCTCTACAGCATCTCCATTCCGCTTATCTGAAATTCCTACCAATGAATCTACATAAGTATTTCTATCCCTTTTATTATTTATTTTCTTATTTCTATTTTCGAAACCTATAAATCAAAATTTAATCTGCCTAACTGAGATTTGCAAGGTGACCATAGCTTGCTTCATACCAACAATCTCTGTGGATTCGACCCTTACTCACGTAAGGTTATTACTTGGACGACCCAGTACACTTGCTGGTTAGTTGAACGGAGTTGTGAAGGAAGGTCAATTTCCAGAAGGAATAAAAAATAAACAGTGCCAATTTCTAAAATCCAATTACAATGAATCATATAAAAGAACAAGTGATCACAATTTCGTCCACCAAGTTTTTGGCGCCGTTGCCGGGGATTGTTCGAGTATGGACAACTGACGGTTCATCTTGTTGCTCAGATTAGGTAATTTTCTTTTCAAAAATCTTTTTCAAAATTTTTCTGTTTTTAAACTTTATTTTCGAAAAAATAATAATAAAAATCCAAAAAAAAATTAGAAAATCATAAAAATCAAAAATACTTTGTGTTTCTTGTTTGAATCTTATGTTAATTTTTAACTTTGGTGTCAATTGCATGCTTTTAAAAATTTTTCTTGCATTTTTCGAAAATCCCATGCATTCATAGTGTTCTTCATGATCTTCAAGTTGTTCTTGATAAGTCCTCTTGTTTGATCTTGATGTTTTCGTATTTTGTGTCTTTCCTTGTTTTTCTTGTGCACTTTTGCATTCATATTTTCCATACATTAAAGATTTCTAAGTTTGGTGTCTTGCATGTTTTCTTTGCATCAAAAATTTTTCAAAATTATGTTCTTGATGTTCATCATGATCTTCAAAGTGTTCTTGGTGTTCATCTTGACATTCATAGCATTCTTGCATGCATCTTGTGTCTTGATCCAAATTTTCATGTTTTGGGTCATTTTTGTGTTTTTCTTTAAAAATTTAAAAATCAAAAATATCTTTTCCTTATTTCCCTCCAAAATTTCGAAATTTTGGGTTGACTTGGTCAAATATTTTCAAAATTAGTTGTTTCTTACAAGTTAAGTCAAAATTTCAATTTTAAAAATCTTATCTTTTCAAAATCTTTTTCAAAAATCATATCTTTTTCATTTTTTTTATATAATTTTCGAAAATTTCAAAAATCTTTTTCAAAATATTATCAAAATCTTTTTCTTATCTTTTATATCTAATTTTCGAAAATTAACTAACAAGTAATGTGATTGGTTCAAAAATTTGAAGTTTGTTACTTTCTTGTTAAGAAAGGTTCAATCTTTAAGTTCTAGAATCTTATCTTGTAGTTTCTTGTTAGTTAAGTAATTTTTTTTTTAAAATTAAATCTTTTTCAAAATATCTTTTTCAAATATATCTTTTTATCTTTTATCTTATCTTTTTCAAAAACTTTATCTTTTTCAAAATTTGATTTCAAAATATCTTATCTAACTTCTTATCTTCTTATCTCTTTCAGATTTTGATTTCAAATCTTTTTCAATCAACTAACTAACTTTTTGTTTGTCTCTTATCTTTTTCAAAACCACCTAACTACTTTTCCCTCTCTAATTTTCGAAAATATCTCCCTCTTTTTCAAAAAAATTCTTTTAATTAATTAATTGTTTTAAATTTTAATTTTAATCTTATTTTATATTTGATTTTCGAAAACTACTAACTTCTTTTTCAAATTTATTTTCGAATTCTTCCTTCTCTTCTCCTCTTCTTTTTAATTAATTAATTACTAACACTTCTCTTCACCTCTCTTCCTCCATAAATCCGAAACCTTCCATCCCCATTCTTCTACCCCTTTCTTCTTCTACTAACATAAAGGAATCTCTATACTGTGACATAGAAGATTCCTCTTTCTATTCTTGTTTTCTTCTCCTTCATATGAGCAGGAACAGGGATAAAGGCACTCTTGTTGAAGTTGATCCAGAACCTGAAAGGACTCTGAAGAGAAAATTAAAAGAAGCTAAATTACAACAATCCAGAAGAAACCTTTCAGAAACATTAGAACAAGAGGTGATGGCCGAAAATAATAATCATAATGCAAGGAGAATGCTTGGTGACTTCACAAAGCCAACATCCAAGTTTGATGGAAGAAGCATCTCCATTCCTGCCATTGGAGCCAATAACTTTGAGCTTAAGCCTCAACTAGTTGCTTTAATGCAACAAAACTGCAAGTTTTATGGACTTCCATCTGAAGATCCTTACCAGTTTTTAACTGAGTTCTTGCAGATCTGTGACACTGTAAAGACAAATGGAGTTAATCCTGAAGTCTACAGACTCTTGCTTTTCCCTTTTGCTGTAAGAGACAGAGCTAGAGTATGGTTGGATTCACAACCCAAGGATAGCCTGGACTCATGGGATAAGCTTGTCACTGCATTCTTGGATAAATTCTTTCCTCCTCAAAAGTTGAGCAAGCTGAGAGTGGATGTTCAAACCTTCAAACAAAAAGATGGTGAATCCCTCTATGAAGCTTGGGAAAGATACAAGCAGCTGACCAAGAGATGTCCATCTGACATGTTTTCAGAATGGACCATATTGGATATATTCTATTATGGTCTCTCTGAATTTTCGAAAATGTCATTGGACCATTCTGCAGGTGGATCCATTCACCTGAAGAAAACGCCTGAAGAGGCTCAAGAACTCATTGACATGGTTGCAAACAACCAGTTCATGTACACATCTGAGAGGAATTCCGTGAATAATGGGGTACCTCAGAAGAAAGGAGTTCTTGAAATTGATGCTCTGAATGCCATATTGGCTCAGAACAAAGTGTTGACTCAACAGGTCAACATGATCTCTCAAAATCTGAATGGATTGCAACATGCATCCAACAGTACTAGAGAGGCAGCTTCTGAAGAAGCTTATGATCCTGAGAACCCTGCCATGGCAGAGGTTAATTACATGGGTGAACCTTATGGAAACACCTATAACTCATCATGGAGAAATCATCCAAATTTCTCCTGGAAGGATCAACAAAAACCTCAACAAGGTTTTAACAATGGTGGACGCAATAGGCTGGGCAATAATAAGCCATATCCATCATCTTCTCAGCAACAGACAGAGAACTCTGAACAAAATAATTCTAATTTAGCCAATATAGTCTCTGATCTGTCAAAGGCCACTTTCAGTTTCATGAATGAAACAAGATCCTCCATTAGAAATTTGGAGGCACAAGTAGGCCAGCTGAGTAAGAAAGTTATTGAAACTCCTCCCAGTACTCTCCCAAGCAATACAGAAGAAAATCCAAAAGGAGAGTGCAAGGCCATTGATTTGATCAAAGTGGCCGAATGCACCAAGGAGGAGGAGAACGAAAATCCCAGTGAGGAAGACCTCCTGGGACGTCCTTCAAGCAAGAAGGGGAGTCCTATTAAGGATCCAGAGGAATCTGAGGCTCATCTAGAGACCATAGAGATTCCTTTGAATCTCCTTCTGCCATTCATGAGCTCTGAAGAACATTCATCCTCTGAAGAGGATGAAGATGTGACTGGAGAGCAAGCTGCTCTATATTTAGGAGCTATCATGAAGCTGAATGCCAAGCTGTTTGGTAATGAGACTTGGGAAAGTGAACCTCCCTTGCTCATTAGTGAACTAGATACTTGGATTCAGAAAACTCTACCTCAAAAGAAGCAAGATCCTGGCAAGTTCTTAATACCTTGCACCATTGGCACCATGAGCTTTGAAAAAGCTCTATGTGATCTTGGGTCAGGAATAAATCTTATGCCACTCTCTGTAATGGAGAAGTTGGGAATCATTGAGGTACAACCTGCCTTGTTTTCATTACAATTGGCAGATAAGTCCATAAGACAAGCCTATGGGTTAGTAGAGGACGTGCTAGTAAAGGTTGAAGGCCTTTACATCCCTACTGATTTCATAATCCTAGACACTAGGAAGGAAGATGATGAATGCATCATCCTAGGAAGACCTTTCCTAGCCACAGCAGGTGCTGTAATAGATGTCAACAGAGGTGAATTAGTCCTTCAATTGAATGGAGAATACCTTGTGTTTCAGGCACATGGCCATCCCTCTGTGACAAAAGAGAGTGAGCATGAAGAGCTTCTCTCAGCTCAGAGTCAAGAAGAGCCCACACAGTCAAACTCTAAGTTTGGTGTTGTGAGGCCACAACCAAACTCTAAGTTTGGTGTCCAAACCCCATATCCAAACTCTAAGTTTGGTGTTGGGAATACCACACTTAAGTTGACCTGATCACCTTGTGGCTCCATGAGAGCCACTGTCAAGCTATTGACATTAAAGAAGCGCTTGTTGGGAGGCAACCCAATTTTATTTATCTAATTTTATTTTATTTTGTTTCTTTGTTATTTTTTGTGTTTAATTAGGTACATGATCATGAGGAGTCACGAAAAAATCAAAAAAATTAAAAACAGAGTCAAAAACAGAAGAAAAAAAATTTTTCACCCTGGAGAACGCACGGGCCGGCGTTCAACGCCCAGAAGGAGCATCTGGCTGGCGTTCAACGCCAGAACAGAGCATCTTTCTGGCGCTGAACGCCCAAAACAAGCTACATCCTGGCGTTTAACGCCAGAATGCGCACACAGAGGACAATCTGGCGCTGAACGCCAGAAACAAGCTTGAAACTGGCGTTCAACGCCAGCAACAAGCATCACATGGGCGTTTAACGCCCAGAACGTGCATCAATGGGCGTTTAAACGCCAGAATGATGCATGGAGGCATGTTACATGCCTATATGGTGAAGGAATGGTATTTGTTTTCACCTCAGGATCTGTGGACCCCACAGGATCCTCACCTCAGGATCTGTGGACCCCACAGGATCCCCACCTAACATATTCACACCTTACCTTCTAATCCAAATCTCATTCCCAATGTCACCCTTCCCAAAAACATTCATCAATCACCTCAATTCCTCTTCCCAATTACCTCATTCACCATTCACATCAACCTCCTCTTCCCCATACACCCCACCTACCTCCATAAAAATTCAAATTCAATTTCCCACCCTTTCCCAACCAAAATGGCCGAACCTATACCCTCCCCCCTCCCTATAAATACCCTTCTTTTCTTTTACATTTTCACACAACACAACCCACATTCTCCAACATAGCCGAACCCTCTCTTCTCCCTCTCTACCATATTTTCTTCTTCTTCTTCTACTCTTCTTTTCTTTTTTTGCTTGGGGACAAGCAAATTTTAAGTTTGGTGTGGTAAAAAGCCTAAGCTTTTTTATTTTCATTCACCATCAATGGCACCCAAGACCGGAATCTCCTCAAGAAAAGGAAAAGGGAAAGCAAAAGCTTCTTCCTCCGAGTCATGGGAGAAGGAGAGGTTCATCTCCAAAAGCCATCAAGACCACTTCTATGATGTTGTGGCAAAGAAGAAAGTGATCCCTGAGGTCCCTTTCAAGCTCAAAGAAAAATGAGTATCCGGAGATCCGACATGAAATTCAAAGAAGAAGTTGGGAAGTCTTAGCCAACCCCATGCAACAAGTCGGAATTCTCATGATTCAAGAGTTCTATGCCAATGCATGGATCACTAGGAACCATGACCAAAGTATGAACCCAAGCCCAAAGAATTATCTCACAATGGTTAGGGGGAAATACTTGGATTTCAGTCCGGAAAATGTGAGGTTGGCGTTTCATTTGCCTATGATGCAAGGTGATGAACACCCCTACACAAGAAGGGTCAACTTTAACCAAAGGTTGGACCAAGTCCTTATGGACATATGTGTGGAAGGCACCCAATGGAGAGTAGACTCCAAAGGCAAGCCAGTCCAACTAAGAAGACTGGACCTCAAGCCTGTAGCTAGAGGATGGTTGGAGTTCATTCAAGATCTATCATCCTACAAGCAACCGATCTGAAGTTACTGTGGATCGGGCCATCATGGTTCATAGCATCATGATTGGTGAAGAAGTAGAGGTTCATGAAGTCATCTCCAATGAACTCTACAAAATAGCTGACAAGCCTTCATACATGGCACGGTTAGCCTTCCCCCACCTTATATGCCATCTATGTTACTCAGCTGGAGTTATCATAGAAGGAGATGTCTCCATTGAAGAAGACAAGCCCATTACCAAGAAGAGGATGGAGCAAACAAGGGAAGTTCCTCACGGCCCCCAAGGAGAACATGAGGAAGTGCATCATCAACAAATGCCTCAAGGAATGCACTTTCCTCCTAACAACTATTGGGAGCAACTCAACACCTCCTTAGAGGATTTGAGCCATAATGTTGAACAACTAAGGGTGGAACATCATGAACACGCCCTCACTCTCCAAGAAATAAGAGAAGATCAAAGAGCAATGAGGGAGGAGCAACAAAGGCAAGGAAGGGACATAGAAGAGTTGAAGAACATCATTGGTCCTTCAAGAAGAAGACGCCACTAAGGTGGATTCATTCCTTGTTCTTTATTTCTTTCTGTTTTTGATTTTTAATGCTATGTTTATTTATGTTTTTGTGTCTCTACTTCATGATCATTAGTATGTAAACCATGCCTTAAAGCTATGAAATAAAATCCATTAGTCCTTCACCTCTCTTAAAAGAAAAATGTTTTAATTCAAAAGAACAAGAAGTACATAATTTTCGAAATTATTAGTAAATTTAATTTAATTATATTGATGTGGTGGCAATAATTTTTGTTTTCTGAATGAATGATTGAACAGTGCATATGTCTTTTGATCTTGTTGTTTATGAGTGTTTAAAATAGTTGGTTCTTGAAAGAATGAGGAACAAAGAGAAATGTTATTGATGATCTGAAAAACATCATGAAATTGATTCTTGAAGCAAGAAAAAGCAGTGAAAAAAAAAAGGGGGCGAAAATTCCAAAGCAAGGATCCAAGGCTTTGAGCATCAATGGATAGGAGGACCCAAGGAAATTAAATCCGGGTCTAAGCGGCTAAATCAAGCTGTCCCTAAACCATGTGCTTGTGTCATGAAGGTCCAAGTGAAAAGCTTGAGACTGAGTGGTTAAAGTCGTGATCTAAAGCAAAGAGTGTGCTTAAGAGCTCTGGACACCACTAATTGGGGACTTTAGCAAAGCTAAGTCACAATCTGAAAAGGTTCACCCAGTTATGTGTCTGTGGCAATTGTGTATCTGGTGGTAATACTGGAAGACAAAATGCTTAGGGCCACAGCCAAGACTCATAAGTAGCTGTGTTCAAGAATCAACATGCTTAACTAAGAAAGTCAATAACACCATCCCAATTTCTAAATTCCCCCAGAGACGCCAATACCTCTAAACTACAAAGGAAAAGTGAGATGCCAAATTCAGACGCCAATACCTCTAAACTACAAAGGAAAAAGTGAGATGCCAAGCTGTTCAGAAGCAAAAGCTACAAGTCCCGCTCATATAATTAAATTAATATTCATTGATATTTTGGATTTATAGTATATTCTCTTATATTTATCCTATTTGATTTCAGTTGCTGGGGACAAGCAACATTTAAGTTTGGTGTTGTGATGAGCGGATAGTTTATACGCTTTTTGGCATTGTTTTAATTAGTTTTTAGTAAGTTTAAGCTACTTTTAGGATATTTTCATTGTTAAATTCACATTTTAATTGAGTTTGTGTGTTTTTCTGTGATTTCAGGTAAATTCTGACTGAAATTGAGGGATTTGAGCAAAACTCTGAAAAAGGCTGACAAAAGGACTGCTGATACTGTTGGATTCTGACCTCCCTGCACTCGAAATGGATTTGCTGGAGCTACAAAACTCCAAATGGCGCGCTCTCAACGGCGTTGGAAAGTAGACATCCAGGGCTTTCCAGCAATATATAATAGTTCATACTTTAATCGAAGAATGACGACGTAACTTGGCGTTAAACGCCAAGTTCATGCTGCTGTCTGGAGTAAAACGCAAGAAAAACGTCATGATCCGGAGTTGAACGCCCAAAACACATCATAACTCAAAGTTCAACGCCAAGAAATGCCTTAGCTCGTGGATTTATCAAGCTCAGCCCAAACACACACCAAGTGGGCCCCGGAAGTGAATTTATGCATCAATTACTTACTCATGTAAACCCTAGTAGCTAGTCTAGTATATATAGGACCTCTTACTATTGTATTAGACATCCTGGATAGTATTTTCTATCCTGTGATCGCGTTTAGGGGGCTGGCCATTCGGCCATGCCTGGACCTCTTGCTTATGTATTTTCAACAGTGGAGTTTCTGCACACCATAGATTAAGGGTGTGGAGCTCTGCTGTACCTCAAAGATTAATGAAGTTCTATTTTCTTTTATTCAATTCCTCTCTTATTCTTATTCCAAGATATTCATTCGTACCCAAGAATATGATGAATGTGATGAGTTAGATAACCCTCATTATTATTCTCACTTATGAACGCGCGTGATTGACAACCACTTACGTTCTACATGCAACACAAGCTTGAATGTGTATCTCTTAGATTCTCCAACAGAATCTTCGTGGTATAAGCTAGATGGATGGCGGCATTTATGAGGATCCGGAAAGTCCAACCTTGTCTGTGGTGTTCCGAGTAGGATCCTGGGAATCCGAAAAGTCTCACCTTGTCTGTGGTATTCCGAGTAGGATTCCGGTAATGAATGACTGTGACGTGCTTCAAACTTTAACCTGCTGGGCGTTAGTGACAAACGCAAAAGAGGGATTCTATTCCAGTAGGAGCGGGAACCAACCGGTGATTGGCCGTACTGTGACAGAGTGCGTGCATTAGCTTTCACTGCGGATGGGATTAGCTATCAACCATGGGTGATGCCTCCAGACTGGTTAGCTGTGCGAGTGACAGCCGCACAGGTTATTTCCCCGAGAGAATGAAAGTAGCCACAGCTGATAGTGAACCCCTATACAAAGCTTGCCATGGAAAGGATAAGAAGGATTGGGTAGAAGGAATAGGAGAGCAGGCGTCCTAGAGCTCTACAGCATCTCCATTCCGCTTATCTGAAATTCCTACCAATGAATCTACATAAGTATTTCTATCCCTTTTATTATTTATTTTCTTATTTCTATTTTCGAAACCTATAAATCAAAATTTAATCTGCCTAACTGAGATTTGCAAGGTGACCATAGCTTGCTTCATACCAACAATCTCTGTGGATTCGACCCTTACTCACGTAAGGTTATTACTTGGACGACCCAGTACACTTGCTGGTTAGTTGAACGGAGTTGTGAAGGAAGGTCAATTTCCAAAAGGAATAAAAAATAAACAGTGCCAATTTCTAAAATCCAATTACAATGAATCATATAAAAGAACAAGTGATCACAATTTCGTCCACCAATGAGTAACTTTATCTTTATTTTCTGTTTATTTTATTATTTTTATTTAAACCAATAATCTCTTAAATTAGTTAAATCCACCTGACTGGGATTTACAAGATGACCATAGCTTGCTTCATACCAACAATCTCCATGGGATCGACCCTTACTCACGTAAGGTATTACTTGGATGACCCAGTGCACTTGCTAGTTAGTTGTGCGGAGTTGTGACTAAGTGTAATTCACGTGTGAGAGCTACCAAGCCATTGGAGCCATTGTTGATGATCACAAAATCCGTGCACCAAGTTTTTGGCGCCGTTGCCGGGGATTGTTCGAGTATGGACAACTGACGGTTCATCTTGTTGCTCAGATTAGGTAATTTTCTTTTTGTTTTAATTTCAAAAATTTTTTTTCAAAAATTTCTCATCTGTTTTCGAAAATTATTCTAAATTTTTAAGAATGAATTCTAGAGTTTCACAAGTAACATGTTGATGCCTGGTTGGCTGTAAAGCCATATCCAAACCTCCTTGGATTGAGGCCTCCACTTGTCAACAGGTCGGGTATGTATATGGAGTTGGATGAAATATCAGCTGTTGCATGCCTGATTTATATCTTCTAAAGCTGGCTGGCTATTAAGCCATGCCCAACCCTTGGATTGGGGATTTAGACAAATATTGAAAGATTCCTGGAATTCTTATTAAAAATTTTGAATTTATTATTTTCTTTTTTCCTAAATGTTTTTCGAAAAAAAAATCAAAAGAAAATACAAAAAAATCATAAAATCATAAAAACCAAAAATATTTTGTGTTTCTTGTTTGAGTCTTGAGTCAATTTTTAAGTTTGGTGTCAATTGCATGTTTTTAAAATTCATGCATTATTTTTTCGAAAATTCCATGCATTCATAGTGTTCTTCATGATCTTCAAGTTGTTCTTGGTAAGTCTTCTTGTTTGATCTTGATGATTTCTTGTTGTGTGTCTTTTATTGTTTTTCATATGCATTTTTGCATTCATAGTGTCCATGCATTAAAGATTTCTAAGTTTGGTGTCTTGCATATTTTCTTTGCATAAAAAATTTTTCAAAAATATGTTCTTGATGTTCATCATGATCTTCAAAGTGTTCTTGGTGTTCTCTTGACATTCATAATGTTCTTGCATGCATTAAGTGTTTTGATCCAAAATTTTCATGTTTTGGGTCATATTTGTGTTTTAATCTCTCCTCATTAAAAATTCAAAAATAAAAAAATATCTTTTCCTTATTTCTCTCCTAATTTTTGAAAATTTGAGTTGACTTAGTCAAAAATTTTTAAAATTAGTTGTTTCTCACAAGTCAAGTCAAATTTTCAATTTTAAAAATCCTATCTTTTCAAAATTTTTTTCAAAAATCAAATCTTTTTCATTTTTATCTTATTAATTTCGAAAATTTTAAAATTATTTTCAAAATCTCTTTCTTAATTTTATTTCAAATTTTCGAAATTACACTAACAATTAATGTGATTAATTCAAAAAATTTGAAGTTTGTTATTTTCTTGTTAAGAAAGGTTCAATCTTTAAATTCTAGAATCATATCTTTTAGTTTCTTGTTAGTCAAGTAATTAATTTTAATTTTAAAAATTAAATCTTTTCTAACCATATCTTTTTAATCATATCTTTTTATCTTATCTTTTATATCATATCTTTTTCAAAATTTTATCTTTTTTCAAAAATTTAATTTTAAAATATCTTTTCTAACTTCTTATCTTCTTATCTTTTTATCTTTTCAAATTTGATTTTCAAATTTTTTTCCAACTAACTATTTGACTTTTTGTTTGTTTCTTATCTTTTTTAAAATCACCTAACAACTTTTCTCTCTAATTTTCAAAAATACCTCCCTCTTTTTCAAAAATTCTTTATTTAATTAATTAATTGTTTTAAATTTTAATTTTAATTTTATTTCTTATCTTTATTTTTCGAAAATCATTTAACTCTTTTTTAAAATTTATTTTCGAAAATTTCTCCTTCTCTCATATTATTCTATTTATTTATTCATTCACTAACACTTCCCTTCACCTCTCTTCATCTCAATTCACTACCCCTATCCTTACCCTTCTGTTTGGATTCTCCTTTCTTTATTCCCTTTCTTCTTCTACTAACAATAAGGAACCTCTTTACTATGACATAGAGGATTCCTCTTTCTTTTCTTGTTCTCTTCTTCCCTATATGAGCAGGAACAAGGAAAAAGGCATTCTTGTTGAAGCTGACCCTGAACCTGAAAGGACTCTGAAGAGGAAATTAAGAGAAGCTAAATTACAACAATCCAGAGACAACTTTACTGAAATTTTCGAACAGGAAAAAGACATGGCAGCCGAACCTAACAACAATAATGCAAGGAGGATGCTTGGTGATTATACTACACCTACTTCCAAGTTTGATGGAAGAAGCATCTCAATCCCTACCATTGGGGCAAACAATTTTGAGCTGAAACCTCAACTAGTTGCTCTAATGCAACAATACGGCAAGTTTCATGGACTTTCATCAGAAGATCCCTATCAGTTTTTAATTGATTTCTTACAGATCTGTGAGACTGTAAAGACGAATGGAGTAGATCCTGAAGTCTACAGGCTCATGCTTTTCCCTTTTGCTGTAAGAGACAGAGCTAGAACATGGTTGGATTCACAACCTAAAGATAGCCTGGACTCCTGGGATAAGCTGATCACGGCCTTCTTGGCTAGGTTCTTTCCTCCTCAAAAGCTGAGCAAGCTTAGAGTGGATGTTCAGACCTTCAAATAAAAAGATGGTGAATCCCTCTATGAAGCTTGGAAAAGATACAAACAGATGACCAAAAGATGTCCTTCTGACATATTTTCAGAATGGACCATGATAGATATATTCAATTATGGTCTATCTGAGTTCTCTAAGATATCATTGGACCATTCTGTAGGTGGATCTATTCACCTAAAGAAAATGCCTGCAGAAGCTCAAGAACTTATTGAGATGGTTGCAAATAACTAGTTCATGTACACTTCTGAGAGGAATTCTGTGAATAATGGGACGCCTCAAAGGAAGGGAGTTCTTGAAATTGATGCTCTGAATGCCATATTGGCTCAAAACAAAGTGTTGACTCAGCAAGTCAACATGATTTCTCAAAGTCTGAATGGATGGCAAAATGCATCCAACAGTACTAAAGAGGCATCTTCTGAAGAAGAAGCTTATGATCCTGAGAACCCTGCAATGGCAGAGGTAAATTACATAGGTGGACCTTATGGAAACACCTATAATTCATCATGGAGAAATCATCTGAATTTCTCATGGAAGGATCAACAAAAGCCTCAACAAGGCTTTAATAATGGTGGAAGAAATAGGCTCAGCAATATCAAGCCTTATCCATCATCTTCTCAGCAACAGACAGAGAATTATGAACAGAATACCTCTAACTTAGCAAATTTAGTCTCTGATCTGTCTAAGGCCACTTTAAGTTTCATGAATGAAACAAGGTCCTCCATCAGAAATCTGGAGGCACAAGTGGGCCAGCTGAGTAAGAAAATCACTGAAACCCCTCCTAGTACTCTCCCAAGCAATACTGAAGAAAATCCAAAAAGAGAGTGCAAGGCCATTGATATAATCAATATGGCCGAACCTAGAGAGGAAGGAGAGGACGTGAATCCCAATGAGGAAGACCTCATGGGACGTCCCTCAAGCAAGAAGGAGTTCCCTATTAAGGATCCAAAGGAATCTGAGGCTCATATAGAGACAATAGAGATTCCATTAAATCTCCTTCTGCCATTCATGAGCTCTGAAGACTATTCTTCCTCTGAAGAGGATGAAGATGTAACTGGAGAGCAAGTTGCTCAATATCTAGGAGCCATCATGAAGCTAAATGCCAAGTTATTTGGTAATGAGAGGAAGCATGAACAGCTTCTCTCAATGCAGAGTCAAAGAGAGCCCCCACAGTCAAACTCTAAGTTTGGTGTTGGGAGGCCACAACCAAACTCTAAGTTTGGTGTTGAACCCCCACATTCAAACTCAAAGTTTGGTGTTGGGAGGTCTTAACATTGACCTGATCACCTGTGAGGCTCCATGAGAGCCCACTGTCAAGCTATTGACATTAAAGAAGCGCTTATTGGGAGGCAACCCAACTTTTATTTATCTAATTTTATTTTTCTTTTTATTGCTCTTTTATGTTTTATTAGGTTCATGATCATATGGTGTCACGAAAAAAATACTAAAATTAAGAACAGAATCAAAAACAGCAGAAGAAAAATCACACCTTGGAGGAAGGACTTACTGGCGTTTAAACGCCAGTAAGGAGCATCTAGCTGGTGTTCAACGCCAGAACAGAGCATAGAGCTGGCACTGAACGCCAGAAACATGCTGCACATGGGCGTTGAACGCCCAGAACATGCATCACCTCGGCGTTTAAACACCAGAATTGTATGCAAAGGTGTTTTACATGCCTAATTGGTGCAGGGATGTAAATTCTTAACACCTCAGGATCTATGGACCCCACAGGATCTCCACTTACCTCAACTCACCTTCTCCCTTCTTCCCCAATCACCTTAATCCCTCTTCCCCATCATCTCTTCACCACTCACATCCATCCATCCTTCCCACCCAAACCCACCCTACATGGCCAAAACACAAACATCTCTTCCTCTCCCCCAGATCTTCTTCTCCTTCTTCTATTCTTTCTTCTTTTGCTCGAGGGCGAGCAAGATTCTAAGTTTGGTGTGGTAAAAGCATAGCTTTTTTGCTTTTCTTGCTTTTCCATAACCATTAATGGCACATAAGGCCAGAGAAACCTCAAAAAAAAAAAAGAGAGAAAAGAAAGAGAAGAGAAAAGAGAAGACAAAAGCTTCCACCTCTGAGTCATGGGAGATGGAGATATTCATCTCAAGGGTCCATAACTCAGTAGAAGAGCATTTGATTGCACATCAAGAGAGCATGAGAAATTCCCTCATCAAGAAATCCCTGAGATACCTCAGGGGATACATGTTCCTCCACATAATTATTGGAAGCAACTAAGGGTAGGAACACCAAAATCACTAGGGATCATGCAACAGAAGCAAGGAAGAGACATAAAAGAGCTCAAAAAGCACCATTGGACCTTCAAAAGGCGCCACCCTCACTAAGGTGGACTCATTCCTTAACTTCCTTGTTCTTATCTCTCTGTTTTTTGGTTTTTTATGTTATATGTTTATCTATGTTTTGTGTCTCTACTTCATGATCATTAGTAGTAAGTAACTATGTCTTAAAGCAATGAATAATTCCATTAATCCTTCACCTCTCTTAAATGAAAATTGTTTTTTAATTCAAAAGAACAAGAAGTACATAAATTTCGCAAATTGTCCTTGAATTTAGTTTAATTATATTGATGTGGTGACAAAACTTTTTGTTTTCTGAATGAATGCTTGAACAGTGCATAATTTTGATCTTGTTGTTTATGAATGTTAAAATTGTTGACTCGTGAAAGAATGATGAACAAAGAGAATGTTATTGACAATCTGAAAAATCATGAAAATTGATTCTTGAAGAAAGAAAAAGCAGGGCAAAAGCAAAAGCTTGCAGAAAAAAAATTTGCGAAAAAAAATAGAAAGAAAAAGAAAAACCAAGCAGAAAAAGCCAATAGCCTTTAAAACCAAAAGGCAAGGGTAAAAAGGATCCAAGGCTTTGAGCATCAATGGATAGGAGGGCCCAAGGAAAAAAATCCAGGCCTAAGCGGCTAAATCAAGTTGTCCCTAACCATGTGCTTGTGTCATGAAGGTTGATGAGCGGATAATTTGTATGCTTTTTGGCATTGTTTTTAGTATGTTTTTAGTATCTTTTAGTTAGTTTTTAGTATATTTTTATTAGTTTTTAATTAAAATTCACTTTTCTGGACTTTACTATGAGTTTGTGTGTTTTTCTGTGATTTCAGGTATTTTCTGACTGAAATTGAAGGTTCTGAGCAAAAATCTGATCCAGAGACTGAAAAGGACTGCAAATGCTGTTGGATTCTGACCTCCCTGCACTCGAAGCGGATTTTCTGGAGCTACAGAAGTCCAATTGGCGCGCTCTCAACGGCGTTGGAAAGTAGACATCCAGGGCTTTCCAGCAATATATAATAGTCCATACTTTGCCCAAGATTTGATGGCCCAAACCCGCATAGCAAACCGGCCTCAGAAATTCCAGCGTTAAACGCCGGAACTGGCATAAAACTTGGAGTTAAACGCCCAAACTGGCATGAGAACTGGCGTTTAACTCCAGAAAACGTCTCTACACATAAAAGCTTCAATGCTCAGCCCAAGCACACACCAAGTGGGCCCGGAAGTGGATTTTTCTGTCATTTACTCATTTCTGTAAACCTTAGGATACTAGTTTACTACTTATAGGACCTTTTGACTTTGTAATCAGTACCTTATGCAACCTTATGACATTTTACACGTTTTCTTCCACAGCATGAGTCTCTAAACCCCATGGTTGGGGGTGAGGAGCCCTGCTGTGTCTTGATGGATTAATGCAATTACTACTGTTTCTTATTCAATCATGCTTGCTTCCATTCTAAGATAACACTTGTTCTTAATCCGGATGAATGTGATGATCCGTGACAATCATCATCATTCTCAACCATGAACACGTGTCTGACAACCACCTCTGTTCTATCTTAGATTGAGTAGTTATCTCTTGGGTTCTTTAATCGGAATCTTCGTGGTATAGGCAGGACCTGATGGCAGCATTCAAGAGAATCCGGAAGGTCTAAACCTTGTCTGTGGTATTCTGAGTAGGATTCAATGATCGAATGACTGTGACGTGCTTCAAACCTGTAACCTACTGGGCGTTAGTGACAGACGCAAAAGAGTGATTCTATTCCGGTAGGGGAGGGAACCAAACCGGTGATTGGCAGCACTGTGACAGAGTGTGTGCATTAGCTTTCACTGCGCGGATGGGAGGTAGCTGCTGACAACAGTGAAACCCTATACGAGCTTGCCATGGAAGGAGACTTGCGTGTTTGATGAAGAAGACAGTAGAAAAGCAGAGATTCAGAAGATGGAGCATCTCCAAAACCCCAACCTATTCTCCATTACTGCAAAACAAGTAACCATTCCGTGTTCTTTTACTTTTTACAATTAATCCTGATAATTTCTGATATCCTGACTAAGATTTACAAGATAACCATAGCTTGCTTCAAGCCGACAATCTCCGTGGGATCGACCCTTGCTCACGCAAGGTATTACTTGGACGACCCAGTGCACTTGCTGGTTAGTTGTGCGGAGTTGCAAAAGTGTTATTGTAATTTCGTGCACCAAAGGTCCAAGTGAAAAGCTTGAGACTGAGTGGTTAAAGTCGTGATCCAAGGCAAAAAGAGTGTGCTTAAGAGCTCTGGGCACCTTTGATGAGCGGATAATTTATACGCTTCTTGGCATTATTTTTAGTATGTTTTTAGTATATTTTAGTTAGTTTTTATTACATTTTTATTAGTTTTTAGTTAAAATTCACTTTTCTGGGCTTTACTATGAGTTTGTGTGTTTTTCTATGATTTCAGGTATTTTCTGGCTGAAATTGAGGGACATGAGCAAAAATCTGATTCAGAGGCTAAAAAGGACTGCAGATGCTGTTGGAATCTGACCTCCCTGCACTCGAAGTGGATTTTCTGGAGCTACAGAAGCCCAATTGGCTCTCTCTTAATTGCGTTGGAAAGTAGACATCCTGGGCTTTCCAGCAATGAATAATAGTTCATACTTTGCCCGAGATTTGATGGCCCAAACCGGCGTTGCAAATCAGCTTCAGAATTCCCGGCGTTTAACGCCGGAACTGACACAAAAATTGGAGTTAAATGCCCAAACTGGCATAAAAGCTGGCGTTTAAATCCAGAAAAAGTCTCTACACATGAAAGCTTCAATGCTCAGCCCAAGCACACACCAAGTGGACCCCGGAAGTGGATCTTTATGTCATTTACTCATTTCTGTATACCCTAGGTTACTAGTTCACTATTAATAGGATCTTTTGACATTGTATCTTTACCTCATGACACTTTACACGTTTCATATTGTACCTTCTACGGCATGAGTCTCTAAACCCCATGGTTGGGGGTGAGGAGCTCTGCTGTGTCTTGATGGATTAATGCAATTACTACTGTTTTTCATTCAAAAATGCTTGTTTCCATTCTAAGATATCACTTGCTCCTCAACTTGATGAATGTGATGATCTGTGACACTCATCATCATTCTCACCTATGAACGTGTGCTTGACAACCACATCCGTTCTACTTTAGATTGAGTGGATATCTCTTGGATTCTTTAGCCAGAATCTTCGTGGTATAAGCTAGAATTGATGGCGGCATTCAAGAGAATCCGGAAGGTCTAAACTTTGTCTGTGGTATTCTGAGAAGGATTCAAGGGTTGAATGACTGTGACGAGCTTCAAACTCCTGAGGGCTGGGCGTTAGTGACAGATGCAAAGGAATCACTGGATTCTATTCCGACCTGATTGAGAACAGACAGATGATTAGCCGTGTTGTGATAGAGCGCGTTGAACATTTTCACTGAGAGGATGAGAGGTAGCCATTGACAACGGTGAAACCCTACATACAGCTTGCCATGGAAGGAGCCTTGCGTGCATGAAGAAGAAGACAGTAGGAAAGCAGAGATTCAGAAGATAGAGCATCTCCAAAACCTCAACCTGTTCTCCATTACTGCAAAATAAGTATTTATTTCATGTTCTTTTACCTTTCACAATCAAATCTGATAATTATTGATATCCTGACTAAGAGTTACAAGATAACCATAGCTTGCTTCAAGCCGAGAATCTCTGTGGGATCGACCCTTACTCACGTAAGGTATTACTTAGACGACCCAGCGCACTTGCTGGTTAGTTGTGCGGAATTGCAATTTCGTGCACCAAGTTTTTGGCGCCGTTGCCGGGGATTGTTCGAGTTTGGACAACTGACGGTTTATCCTGTTGCTTAGATTAGGACTGTTTTATTTTTGTTGGTTTAGAGTCTTTTATTTGAGTTTAGTTTCATATTCTAAGTTTGGTGTCTTCTTTGTGTTTTCCTTTAAGTTTTAAAAAATTTGTGTCTGATTTTCTAAAAATTTTAAGTTTGGTGTCATTTTGTTGTTTTTCTCTTTCCTCATTTCAAAAATTGATTCTTTTTCAAAATAATTTTCAATCATATCTTTTCAATTGCTAATTCCAAAATCTTTTTTTTAACTAATTGATTTAGTTTTCAATCTGTTTTGATCTTATTTTTTTTAGTTTTCGAAATTTTATTTTATTTTATTTTAAATTTTTTTTCGGTCACCTTTAAAAAAAAATTACTTTACTTGTGAATCCATATCATATTCCCTTTCTCCATCATGGACCTAAGTGGAATTGAACAGTCCAGAAGGACTCTGGGGTCATATGCTAACCCCATTACAGCTGCATATGGGAGTAGCATCTGTATACCTCCCATTAAAGCAAGCAGCTTTGAGCTAAATCCTCAACTCATTATCATGGTGCAGCAAAATTGCCAGTATTCCGGTCTTTCACAGGAAGAACCTACTGAGTTTCTGGCACAGTTCTTACAAATTGCTGACACAGTACGTGATAAAGAGGTGGATCAGGATGTCTACAGATTATTATTGTTTCCATTTGCTGTAAGAGATCAAGCTAAGAGGTGGTTGAATAACCACCCACAGCAAGCATAAAAACATGGAGACAATTATCAGACAAATTCCTAAATCAATTTTACCCTCCAAAAAGGATGACACAGCTAAGGCTGGACATCCAAGGCTTTAAACAAGAGGATAATGAATCCCTTTATAATGCCTGGGAGAGGTATAGAGGTATGCTAAGAAAATGCCCCTCTGAAATGTTTTCAGAGTGGGTATAGTTAGACATCTTCTACTATGGGCTTACAGAAAAAGCTCAGATGTCTCTAGACCACTCAGCTGGTGGATCTATACATATGAGGAAGACGATTGAAGAGGCTCAAGAGCTTATAGATACTGTTGCTAGAAATCAACATTTGTACTCTAGCAATGAGTTCTCTACAAAAGAAAAAGTTATGGCAGTAGCCACTGATCCTAATCCTCAAGAACAGATGGTTGAGCTTAATCAGCAATTACACCTAATGACAAAACAGTTAGCAGAATTTAAAGAGATGCTCCAAGAAACTAAAATTGCTAACAAGAACATAGAATCACAGTTGAATCAGGCAAAACAGCAGTTATCTAAACAGATAACAGAAGAATGCCAAGCAGTTCAACTGAGGAGTGGGAAGACATTGAATAACACTGCTCAAAGTAGCAAAAAGCCAATAAAGGAACAATTGACAGAGGATAACCAAACCACTGTCCAAAATCCCTCTGAGGACAGTAAGAGCCCAGAGAGGAATACTCTTCGCGTTCAAACGCCAGAAAGGGGGGGAAAGCTGGCGTTAAACGCCCATTCCCTGCCCAGTCCTGGCGTTCAAACGCCAAAAAAGGGGGAAAGTTGGCGTTAAACGCCCATTCTTCACCCAATCCTAGCGTTCAAACGCCAATGGGGAATCAGACACCTGAGAGTGCTGATAGTAACCCCTCTAAAAAGGCTTCTCCAACCACTTCTGTAAGGAATAAACCTGCAGCAACTAAGGTTGAAGAATATAAAGCCAAGATGCCTTATTCTCAGAAACTCCGCTAAGCGGAACAGGATAAGCAATTTGCCCGCTTTGCAGACTATCTAAGGACTCTTGAGATAAAGATTCCGTTTGCAGAGGCACTTGAGCAAATACCTTCTTATGCTAAGTTCATGAAAGAGATCTTAAGTCATAAGAAGGATTGGAGAGAAACTGAAAAAGTGTTTCTCACTGAAGAATGCAGTGCATTCATTCTAAAAAGCTTACCAGAAAAGCTTCAAGATCCAGGAAGCTTTATGATACCATGCACATTAGAAGGTGCTTGCACCAAGACAGCCCTGTGTGACCTTGGAGCAAGTATCAATCTAATACCTGCATCCACTATCAGAAAGCTTGGGTTAACTGAAGAAGTCAAACCAACCCAGATATGTCTCCAACTTGCTGATGGCTCTATTAAATATCCATCAGACATAATTGAGGACATGATTGTCAAGGTTGGGCCATTCGCCTTTCCAACTGACTTTGTAGTGCTGGAAATGGAGGAGCACAAGAGTGCAACTCTCAATCTAGGAAGACCTTTCCTAGCAACTGGACGAACTCTTATTGATGTACAAAAAGGGGAAATAACCCTGAGAGTCAATGAGGATGAGTTCAAGTTGAATGCTATAAAAGCTATGCAGCATCCAGACACACGAGATGACTGCATGAGCGCTGACATTATTGACTCTTTGGTGGAAGAGATCAATATGACTAAAAGTCTAGAATCAGAGCTAGAGGACATCTTCAAGGATGTTCAGCCTGATCAGGAAGAACTAGAGGAAACAAAAGAATTTTTGAATATTCCTCAGGAAGAGGATAAGCCTCCCAAACCTGAACTCAAACCACTACCACCATCCCTGAAGTATGCATTTCTGGGAGAGGGTGACACTTTTCCAGTGATCATAAGCTCTGCTTTAAATCCACAGGAAGAGGAAGCACTGATTGAAGTGCTAAGGACACACAAGACAGCTCTTGGGTGGTCCATAAGTGATCTTAAGGGCATTAGTCCTGCAAGATGCATGCACAAGATCCTATTGGAGGATAATGCCAAACCAGTGGTTCAACCACAAAGGCAGCTAAATCCGGCCATGAAGGAGGTGGTGCAGAAAGAGGTCACTAAATTACTAGAGGCTGGGATTATTTATCCTATTTCTGATAGCCCCTGGGTGAGCCCTGTCCAAGTTGTCCCCAAGAAGGGAGGCATGACAGTGGTTTATAATGAAAAAAATGAACTGGTTCCTACAAGAACAGTCATAGGGTGGCGTATGTGTATTGACTACAGAAGGTTCAATACAGCCACCAGAAAGGATCATTTTCCTTTACCATTCATAGACCAAATGCTAGAAAGACTAGCTGGTCATGATTATTACTGCTTTTTGGATGGCTATTCAGGTTACAACCAAATTGCAGTAGATCCTCAGGACCAAGAGAAAACAGCATTCACTTGCCCTTCTGGTGTGTTTGCCTACAGGAGAATGCCTTTTGGTCTGTGTAATGCTCCTGCAACTTTTCAGAGATGCATGCTATCCATCTTCTCTGATATGGTGGAGAAATTCCTGGAAGTCTTCATGGATGACTTCTCAATATATGGAGACTCATTCAGCTCCTGTCTTAACCACCTAGCACTTGTCCTGAAAAGGTGCCAAGAGACTAACCTGGTTTAAACTGGGAGAAAAATGTCACTTTATGGTGACTGAAGGAATTATCCTTGGGCACAAAATTTCAAGCAAGGGAATAGAGGTGGATAAGGCAAAGGTAGAGGTAATTGAAAAATTACCACCACCTGCCAATGTTAAGGCAATCAGAAGCTTTCTGGGGCATGCAGGATTCTACAGAAGGTTTATAAAGGATTTTTCGAAAATTGCAAAACCTCTGAGCAACCTGCTAGCTGCTGACACACCATTTGTGTTTGACACACAGTGTCTGCAGGCATTTGAAACCCTGAAATCCAAGCTGGTCACAGCACCAGTCATCTCTGCACCAGACTGGACATTACCATTCGAATTAATGTGTGATGCCAGTGGCCATGCCATTGGTGCAGTGTTGGGACAGAGGCATAACAAGCTTCTGCATGTCATTTATTATGCCAGCCGTGTTCTAAATGACGCACAGAAGAATTACACAACCACAGAAAAAGAGTTACTTGCAGTGGTCTATGCCATTGACAAGTTTAGATCCTATCTAGTGGGATCAAAGGTGATTGTGTACACTGACCATGCTGCTCTTAAGTACTTACTCACAAAGCAGGATTCAAAACCCAGGCTCATAAGATGGGTGTTGCTTCTGCAAGAGTTTGATATAGAAATAAGAGACAGAAAAGGGACAGAGAACCAAGTAGCTGATCATCTGTCCCGAATAGAACCAGTAGCTGGGGCGTCCCTCCCTTCTACTGAGATCTCTGAGACTTTCCCAAATGAGCAACTTTTTGCCATTCAGGAAGCTCCATGGTTTACAGATATTACAAATTACAAAGCTGTGAGATTGATACCCCAGGAGTACAGCAGGGTGTAAAGAAAGAAATTAATTTCAGATGCCAAGTACTACCTATGGGATGAACCATATCTCTTTAAGAGATGTGCATACGGAATGATTCGCAGATGTGTACCCAGGGAGGAAGCACAAAGGATCCTGTGGCATTGCCATGGATCACAGTATGGGGGACATTTCGGAAGAGAGCGAACAGCCACTAAGGTCCTCCAATGTGGCTTCTACTGGCCCACTCTCTATAGAGACGCCCGAGAGTTTGTGCGTAACTGTGACAATTGCCAAAGAGCTGGTAACTTGCCTCATGGATACGCCATGCCTCAACAAGGGATCCTAGAGATTGAATTGTTTGATGTATGGGGTATTGACTTTATAGGTCCGTTCCCACCATCATACTCAAACTTTTACATTCTGGTGGCAGTGGACTACGTATCTAAATGGGTAGAAGCAATTCCTACACCCACTAATGATACTAAGACCGTGCTGAAATTCCTCCAGAAACACATCTTCAGCAGGTTTGGTGTTCCCAGAGTACTAATCAGTGATGGGGGCACTCATTTCTGCAATAAACAGCTGTACTCTGCTATGGTCTGATATGGAATTAGCCACAAAGTGGCAACCCCATATCATCCATAGGCAAATGGGCAAGCTGAAGTCTCTAACAGAGAGCTAAAAAGAATCTTAGAACGGACTGTAATTGCCCGTAGAAAGGATTGGGCAAAGAGCTTGGATGATGCTCTCTGGGCATACAGAACAGCATTCAAGACTCCAATAGGAACCTCTCCATACCAACTTGTGTATGGCAAGGCCTGTCATCTGCCCGTGGAACTGGAACATAAAGCCTACTGGGCAACCAGATTCCTAAACCTGGACGCTACGTTAGCTGGTGAAAAAAGATTGCTCCAGCTAAATGAGCTAGATGAATTTAGACTCAGTGCCTTTGAAAATGCAAAAATTTATAAGGAAAAGGTAAAGAAGTGGCATGACAAGAAGTTGTCATCCAGAGTATTTGAGCCAGGACAAAAAGTTCTGCTCTTCAACTCTAGGCTCAGACTGTTCCCAGGAAAACTTAAATCCCGGTGGAGGGGTCCGTATGTGATTACAGGAGTGTCACCATATGGATATGTTGAGCTTCAGGATACTGATTCTGACAAAAAGTTCATTGTTAATGGACAGAGGATCAAGCATTATCTTGAAAGCAATTTTGAGCAAGAATGCTCAAAACTGAGGCTTGAATGGTCCTCAGTGAAGGTCCAGCTAAAGACATTAAAGAAGCGCTTGCTGGGAGGCAACCCAGTCATTAGCAGGTTATCTGTTTTGTTTAATCAAAGTTTGATACATATTCTCAAAGGGCAATAATCAAAATTGAAGGAATTCACAGAGTTACAGAAGGATTCAGTGCAAAAAGCAGAGAAAAGGAGCTTGCTGGCGAAAAAATGCCAGTAAGGGGTACTTTGGGCGTTAAACGCCAAAATGGGCACCATTCTGGGCGTTTAACGCCAGTAAAGGTACCATTTTGGGCGTTAAACGCCAGAATGGGCACCATTCTGGGCGTTTAACGCCAGGTGTGCAGCATCCTGGGCGTTTAGCAAAACGCCCAGTGATAAATGGGTTTCTGGCGTTTAACGCCAGCCAGGGTACCTGGCAGGGCGTTAAACGCCCAAATTGGCCAACATTTGGGCGTTAAACGCCAGAATGGATACCATTCTGGGCGTTAAACGCCAGAATGGATACCATTCTGGGCGTTTAACGCCAGAAAGGTGGGAGACAGAGATTTTGCTTTTCACTTAAAATTTTTTCAAACTTTCCTGTTTTAATACATTTCAAACTTTCATCATTCACCTTCAAATTTTCAAATTTAAAATCATTCTTCAAATCTCTTTCAAATCCTTTCCAAATCTTCTTCAAAAAACTCAAATATCTCTCAATTTCTTCCCATATCTTCTCAAATCTCCTTCAAAATTTTCGAACTCTCTCTCCCTTCCTTATAAATATATGTTCGGCCACACCCCCTTCCCCACCATTCGAATTTGCTCTCCTCCTCTCTCTCCTCTTTCCTTTCTTTTGCTTGAGGACAAGCAAACCTCTAAGTTTGGTGTGTTTTTCCGTGATCACTAAGTTAAGGCTCATCAAGATCATGGCCCCCAAAGGAAAACAAACCAAATCAAGATGCAAGAAAGAGAATACTCCAAAAGACCTTTGGAGTCAAGAGAAGTTCTTAACCAAAGAACATGCAGACCATTACCACAAAATAATGGGTCTAAGGTCAGTGATCCCGGAAGTTAAATTTGATCTGAAAGAAGATGAATATCTGGAGATCCAAGAGCAAATTCGAAACAGAGGATGGGATGTTCTAACCAACCCTGAGACAAAGGTTGGGAGAAATATGGTTCAAGAATTCTACTCAAATCTATGGCTGACAGATAAGCAGAGAATGACTGGAACCGCTTTTCATACCTACAGAACCATGGTCAGAGGGAGAATTATTTACTTCCATCTGGACAAAATAAGAGAGGTCTTCAAATTACCTCAACTACAAGATGATCCTGAATCCTTTAATAGGAGAATGGTGAGAGTAGATAAGGGGTTGGATCAAGTTCTAGAGGACATATGCCTCCCTGGAACCAAGTGGATGACCAATTCAAAAGGTGTCCCAAACCAACTCAAGAGGGGAGATCTCAAACCAGTTGCAAGAGGCTGGTTGGACTTCATAGGGCGTTCTATCTTGCCCACTAGTAACCGTTCTGAGGTTACTATCAAGAGAACAGTGATGATTCATTGTATTATGCTGGAAAAAGAAGTAGAGATTCATCATCTGATTGCTTGTGAAATTTACACAATTGCAAACAAGAACTCCACTGAAGCCAAACTGGCTTACCCAAGCTTAATCTCTTAGCTATGTAAAGATGCTGGGGTGAGGATGGGAGTAGATGAATTCATCCCAATTGAGCACCCAATCACCAAGAGGTCAATGGAAGGACAAATGCAAGATAATTCTATCAAAAGGAGGGCGCAGGAGTTCCTCTCTGAACTTCCTGAAATTGACTACTGGACTCGTCTAGAAGCATCTGTTGCCAAGCTGCAAGAAGCTATGGAACAAATTAAGAAAGAATAGCAGAATCAAAACTGCATGCTCTGCAAATTGCTGAAGGAACAAGAGAAGCAGGGGCGTGAGCTACAGGAGTTGAAGCGCCAAAAGCTCTCCCTTGAAGGGTCAAATACCCCACAAGTTGAGGGAGCATCCACTTCTCAAAATCAAGGTTGTTGAGTCCTAACTCTGTGATAACCTCTATCATTAGGAGTCTATTTAAATTTTTGTTTTCTATTACTATTAGTCTTATCTTATATCTATTTTTGAGTCTTGTTCTTAATTCATGATTAAAAAAATTTAAGGTTCATGTCTTAAAGCTATGAATGTCCTATTAATCCATCACCTCTCTTAAATGAAAAATGCTTTAATCACAAAAGAACAAGAAATACAGGATTTCGAATTCATCTTTGAAACTAGTTGAATTAGTTTGATGTGGTGACAATACTTTTTGTTTTCTGAATGAATGCTTGAACAGTGCATATGTCTTTTGAATTTGTTGTTTTAAGAATGTTAAAATTGTTGGCTCTTAAAAGAATGATGGAAAAGGAGAAATGTTATTGAAGATCTGAAAAATCATAAAAATGATTCTTGAAGCAAGAAAAAGCAGTGAATACAAAAAAAAAGAGAAAAGAGAGAAACGAAAAAAAGAGAGAAGAAAATAAATAAATAAATAAATAAATAAATAAATAAATAAATAAAGTTGTGATCCAAGGCAAAAAGAGTGTGCTTAAGAACCCTGGACACCTCTAATTGGGGACTCTAGCAAAACTGAGTCACAATCTGAAAAGGTTCACCCAAGTATGTGTCTGTGGCATGAATGTATCCGGTGGTAATACTGGAAGACAAAGTGCTTTGGGCCACAGCCAAGACTCATAAAGTAGCTATGTTCAAGAATCATCATACTTAACTAGGAGAATCAATTACACTATCTGAGTTTTGAGTTCCTATAGATGCCAATCATTCTAAACTTCAAACGATAAAGTGAGATGCCAAAACTGTTCAGAAGCAAAAAGCTACTAGTCCCGCTCATCTAATTGGAGCTAAGTTTCTTTGATATTTTGGAGTCTATAGTATATTCTCTTCTTTTTATTCTATTTTTATTTTCAGTTCTTGGGGACAAGCAACAATTTAAGTTTGGTGTTGTGATGAGCGGATAATTTATACGCTTTTTGGCATTGTTTTTAGTATGTTTTTAGTATATTTTAGTTAGTTTTTATTACATTTTTATTAGTTTTTAGTTAAAATTCACTTTTCTGGGCTTTACTATGAGTTTGTGTGTTTTTCTGTGATTTCAGGTATTTTCTGGCTGAAATTGAGGAACCTGAGCAAAAATTTGATTCAGAGGCTAAAAAGGACTGCAGATGCTGTTGGATTCTGACCTCCCTACACTCGAAGTGGATTTTCTGGAGCTACAAAAGCCCAATTGGCGCGCTTTCAATTGCGTTGGAAAGTATACATCCGGGGCTTTCCAGCAATGTATAATAGTCCATACTTTGCCCGAGATTTGATGGCCCAAACCCTCGTTGCAAATTAGCTTCAGAATTCCTGGCGTTTAACGCCGGAACTGGCACAAAAATTGGAGTTAAACGCCCAAACTGGCATAAAAGCTGGCGTTTAACTCCAGAAAAAGTCTCTACACATGAAAGCTTCAATGCTCAGCCCAAGCACACACCAAGTGGACCCCGGAAGTGGATTTTTACGTCATTTACTCATTTCTGTATACCCTAGGTTACTAGTTCACTATTAATAGGATCTTTTGACATTGTATCTTTACCTCATAACACTTTACATGTTTCATATTGTACCTTCTACGGCATGAGTCTCTAAACCCCATGGTTGGGGGTGAGGAGCTCTGCTGTGTCTTGATGGATTAATGCAATTACTACTGTTTTTCATTCAAAAACGCTTGTTTCCATTCTAAGATATCACTTGCTCCTCAACTTGATGAATGTGATGATCCGTGACACTCATCATCATTCTCACCTATGAACGTGTGCCTGACAACCACCTCCATTCTACTTTAGATTGAGTGGATATCTCTTGGATTCTTTAGCCAGAATCTTCGTGGTATAAGCTAGAATTGATGGCGGCATTCAAGATAATCCGGAAGGTCTAAACCTTGTCTGTGGTATTCTGAGTAGGATTCAAGGATTGAATGACTGTGACGAGCTTCAAACTCCTGAGGGCTGGGCGTAAGTGACAGACGCAAAAGAATCACTGGATTCTATTCCGACCTAATTGAGAACCCACAGATGATTAGCCGTACTGTGACAGAGCGCGTTGAACATTTTCACTGAGAGGATGGGAGGTAGCCATTGACAACGGTGAAACCCTACATACAGCTTGCCATGGAAGGAGCCTTGCGTGCATGAAGAAGAAGACAGTAGGAAAGCAGAGATTCAGAAGATAGAGCATCTCCAAAACCTCAACCTGTTCTCCATTACTGCAAAACAAGTATTTATTTCATGTTCTTTTACCTTTCACAATCAAATCTGATAATTATTGATATCCTGACTAAGAGTTACAAGATAACCATAGCTTGCTTCAAGCCGACAATCTCCGTGGGATCGACCCTTACTCACGTAAGGTATTACTTGGACGACCCAGTGCACTGGCTGGTTAGTTGTGTGGAATTGCAATTTCGTGCACCAACCTTTAACTGGGGACTCTAGCAAAGTTGAGTCACAATCTGAAAAGGTTCACCCAATTATGTGTCTGTGGCATTTATGTATCCGGTGGTAATATTGGAAAACAAAGTGCTTAGGGCCACGGCCAAGACTCATAAAAGTAGCTGTGTTCAAGAATCAACATACTTAACTAGGAGAATCAATAACACTATCCGAAATTCTAAGTTCCTAGAGAAGCCAATCATTCTAAACTTCAAAGGAAAAAGTGAGATGCCAAAACTGTTCAGAAGCAAAAAGCTACAAGTCCCGCTCATCTAATTAGAACTAATATTCATTGATATTTTGGGATTTATAGTATACTCTCTTCTTTTTATCCTAATTGATTTTCAGTTGCTTGGGGACAAGCAACAATTTAAGTTTGGTGTTGTGATGAGCGGATAATTTATACGCTTTTTGGCATTGTTTTTAGGTAGTTTTAGTATGATCTAGTTACTTTTAGGGATGTTTTTATTAGTTTTTATGCTAAATTCACATTTCTGGACTTTACTATGAGTTTGTATGTTTTTTTTGTGATTTCAGGTATTTTCTGGCTGAAATTGAGGGACCTGAGCAAAACTCTGATAGGAGGCTGACAAAGGACTGCTGATGCTGTTGGAGTATGACCTCCCTTCACTCAAAATAGAATTTCTGGAGCTACAGAACTCCAAATGGCGCGATCTTAACGGCGTTCGAAAGTAGATATCCAGAGCTTTCCAACAATATATAATAGTCCATACTTTATTTGAGATTTGACGACGTAAATTGGCGTTCAACGCCAGTTCCATGCTGCATTCTGGAGTCAAACGCCAGAAACACGTCACGAACCAGAGTTGAACGCCAGAAACACGTTACAACTTGGCGTTCAACTCCAATAAAAGTCTCTACACGTGTAACATTCAAGCTCAGCCCAAGCACACACCAAGTGAGCCCCGGAAGTGGATTTATGCATCAATTACTTACTTCTGTAAACCCTAGTAGCTAGTTTAATATAAATAGAAATTTTTACCTTTGTATTAGACATCTTTGGTCTCAGTTTTATTCTATTATTCATCTTAGGAGACTATTGATCATGTTTGGGGGCTGGTCATTCGGCCATGCCTGGACCTTCATCACTTATGTAATTTTAACGGTGGAGTTTCTACACACCATAGATTAAGGGTGTTGAGCACTACTGTACCTCAAGTTTTAATGCAATTACTACTATTTTCTATCCAATTCGATTTATTCCTGTTCTAAGATATTCGTTGCACTTCAACTTGATGAATGTGATGATCCGTGACACTCATCATCATTCTCACCTATGAACGCGCGTGACTGACAACCACTTCCGTTCTACCTTAAACCGGGCGCATATCTCTTGGATTCCTTGATCAGAATCTTCGTGGTATAAAGACAAGTGTCAAAAATATAGAGAAATATGTGCAGACGATGATCAAGAACCAGAAAGAGGAACAAGCAAATTTCTCCCCAAAAGATACAATGCAAGATCCTATGGAAGAAAGTGAGGAAACCAATCAAAGGAGTTTATACTCCATTGAATTAGAGAACTTCCCACCCTCACTTATGGAAGAAGAGGAAGATGCACAGCCTCCCATGCCCTTGGTAAGCAATGAAGAAGAAATTGAATTAGAAGAAAGCTACCAAGAGGAAGAGGTTGAAATTGAGGAAGCTTGCTGGTGCACGAAATTGTGATCTCAATGGCGCCAACAACTTGGTACGCACAATTGTAATCTCAACTCTTTGTCACAACTTCGCACAACTAACCAGCAAGTGCACTGGGTTGTCCAAGTAATAAACCTTATGTGAGTAAGGGTCGATCCCACGGAGATTGTCGGCTTGAAGCAAGCTATGGTCACCTTGTAAATCTCAATCAGACGGATTCAAATGGTTATAGAGTTTTGATAATTAAAAGATAAATAAACATAAGATAAAGATAGAGATACTTATGTAATTCACTGGTGGGAATTTCAGTTAAGCGTATGGAGATGTGTTATCCCTTCTGAATCTCCGCTTTCCTACTACCTTCATCTAATCCTTCATACTCCTTTCTATGGCAAGTTGTATGTTGGGGGATCACCGTTGTCAATAGCTACCGTCCGTCGTCTCTGTGAAAATTGTCCAGCTACGGGTTACGTATGGCTAATCATCTGTCGGTTCTCACTTGTGTTAGAATAGGATCCATTGATCCTTTTGCGTCTGTCACTACGCCCAGCATTCGTGAGTTTGAAGCTCGTCACAGTCATCCCATCCTAGATCCTACTCGGAATACCATAGACAAGGTTTAGACTTTTCGGATCTCAAGAATGCTGCCAATTGATTCTAGTTTATACCACGAAGACTCTGATCTCAAGGAACTGAAGGCTTTGTTGTCAAGAGAGGCAATCAAACACATGGACCAGGAATCTAAGAGATACGCACTCTAGCTATTGCAAGTAGAATGAAAGTGGTTGTCAGGCAGGCGTTCATAAGTGAGAATGATGATGAGTGTCACGGATCATCACATTCATCAGGTTGAAGTATGAGTGAATATCTTAGAATAAGAATAAGCTTGAATTGAATAGAAGAACAATAGCACTTTGCATTAATACTCGAGGAACAGCAGAGCTCCACACCTTAATCTATGGTGTCTAGAAACTGCACCATTGAAAATACATAAGTGATAATGGTGTTCATTGGTTTTGGCCCCCAGAGGGGGAACCAGAATAACCAAGATGTCTAATACAATAGTAAAAAGTCCTATTTATACTAAACTAGTTACTAGGGTTTACAGAGATAAGTAAATAGTGCAAAAATCCACTTCCGGGGCCCACTTGGTGTGTGTTTGGAGTGAGCATTGAAGCTTTCACGTGTAGAGACTTTTTTTGTAGTTAAACGCCAGATTTGGTACTAGTTTGGGCGTTTAACTCTAGCTTCTATCCTGTTTCTGGCGTTTAACGCCAGAATATGGCAAGAAGTTGGCGTTTGAACGCCACTTTACGTCGTCAAAACTCGAGAAAAGTAGGACTATTATATATTGCTGGAATCCCAGAATATCTACTTTCCAACGCAATTGAGAGCGCGCCATTTGGGTTTCTGTAGCTCCAAAAAATCCATTTCGAGTACAGGGAGGTCAGAATCCAACAGCATCAGCAGTCCATTTTCAGCCTTTGAATAAGATTTTTGCTCAGGTCCCTCAATTTCAGCCAGAAAATACCTGAAATCACAGAAAAATACACAAACTCATAGTAAAGTTCAGAAATGTGAATTTCGCTTAAAAACTAATAAAAATATACTAAAAAGTAGCTAGATACTACTAAAAACTACCTAAAAACAATGCCAAAAAGCGTATAAATTATCCGCTCATCACTTGCCAAGAGGTAGAAGAACACAAGGGAGTGGAGCTTGCAAGACCTCTTCCAAAGCCATCACCGTCCAATACAACATTCAAGTGGGTAAAATTCCTATCCTTAACCTTTACTTTCCCACTTAAATATGGGCTACTAGAGACGGATGGTCAACTTAGAGCTCTTTGTGGCATTAAGAGTAAGAGGAAGACGGTTAGTGGCAAGAGTTGTCAAGCAAGGTTCAATATGGTTGCATGCTCCAAATTGAAGTGCGAGGATTGGTGTATAGCTCAATTGAATGGGTCTAGAAGGTTGTTTGGATGTCTTTGTGAGAATTCAGATTGCTTGCCACCCGGTGGGAACAATGGTGATCCACAAGAATATGGGTGTAAAAGCAAGGTTTGGGACCCTGGAATTCATTCCCACAATCAACACTCTTTGGCCTTGTCACTTGCTTCAACTTGCTCGAAGGCGTTAGGCACCTAGTTTGGGATCCCGGTCGCCATTGGAATTACAAACATTGGTGGAAATTCCTGGATCAGTACAAGCACAAGCCACCATGAGAATGATAGAATTGGCGTCAAAGTGTGTTTGGGTAGATAGTTGTGCTGGCTTGGGGCTAAAAGTGTGCTAGAGGCACAAATTTGATCACGCGTACACGTCCTGACGCGTGCGCGTCATTTGCACAAATGGCCATCCAAGCGTGCGCGTGCATGACGCGCACGCGTCGATTGAAAATTTGGGTTCCCAAGCCATGCAAACAGAGAGTTGTGCGTGCGCGAGGCTGGCTTCGCGCGTATCGCGCAAAACCCAAAGCACGTGGACGCATGCCTGACGCTTACGCATCATTAAGAAAATTCCGCGACCCACGGTATGCGTCCCCTGCGCCGCACAACTACACTAGTTCGCCACCCCGTTTTAATTTTTTCCCCTCTCCCAATCCTAATTCTCTCTTGTTCTTTTATCCTTTTCTTTTTATTTCATAATATTTGTCGCTTTCTATTTTCAGTTCTTCTTTGCTTGAGGACAAGCAAACCTTTAAATTTGGTGTTGATGCTTCGCTTAAGGGTTTTCTGTTTATTCCTATGGCACCAAAAGGGAGGCGAATCATTTTCACGGAGGAGCACAACTGATGATTAGATTTTTGTGTGGTTTAGAATTCACAAATGAATCCTCATTGCAATATAGTTTCTAATCCAACAATAGTCCTTTCATACAAAAGATTGTTTGTTACTAAAACAAACCCCTAAATTTATAAACCGAAGTATTAAACCTCGGGTCGTTCTCCCTAGGAATTGCAAACAAATGTTCTTGTTATTGGCTATGAGATATTTTGGGGTTTTTGGTTAAGAAACATTAAAAGTAAATGGAAATGAAATTCAAATAACAAAAGGCCTTGGCAAGGTTTGATGGTCAAGGATCTCTATCCTAATCACTAACCACAACATGAGAATTGGCAAGGATCAACCCCATTAAGTCATCCTCTAACTAATAAAGGAAAGTCAAATGAGCTATGTCAATCCAAGTCCATAAGTCCTAGTTCTACACCAAATCAATTAGTGAGATCTAGAGTTAATGGCTCCCAATCGTCAATCACTTGGACATTAGTAACTCAAGAGTTCCTAAGTTACCTTCCCAAGCCAAGAGCATAAAATTCTACTCTAAAATCCAACCAAGCATTTTATCAAACACTTGGAAGGCATAAAAGGAAAGCATAGTAAAAAGTGCAAGGAAAGTAAATCTACACTACTCAATTGCAAGGAATTAAACAACAACAAATCAATTAAGCAATAAAGGAACATGAATCATAATTTGCATTGAAATGAAAATATAAGAACAAAAATGTATCAACATAAAAGTAGAGAATTACATGAATTAAATGCAAAACTAGAGAGAGGAGAAGTAGAAGAAGAAGAATTACAAAAGGAAAAGTAAATCAAAGCATGAATTAAACCTAGATCTAAGAATTCCTAATCTAGATCTAACCTACTCCTAATTCTAGAGAGAAGTGAGAGCTTCTCTCTCTAAAACAAACTTTCCCTCCAAAAATTAAACTAAACTAAACTAATGTGAAAAGTATATTAATTCCCCTTCAATCCTTGGCTTAAATAGCATCGAAAATGAGTTGGATTGGGCCCACAAGGCTTTAGAATTCGCTGGCCACGTATTGCTTTAAGTGGATCATATGGCAGCACGACACATGCACGTATAGTGTGTGTACGCGTCACCATACGTGAAGCAACTGTGGCAAATCTTATATCGTTTTGAAGCCCCAAATGTTAGCTTTCCAACGCAATAGAACCGCTTCATTTGGACTTTTGTAGCTCAAGTTATAGTCGATTAAGTGCGAAGAGGTCGGCTTGACGACTCTTATGATTCCTTCATTTCTTCATGAGTTCTCCATTTTTACATGCTTTTCCTTCATTCCCTTGATCCAATCTTTGCCTCCTAAATATAATGGAATCAAGGTGAATTAAATTTAGCTATTCTAAGTCCTAAAAAGTATGTGTTCACTCTTAAGCACAATTAAAGGAGAATTTACAAAACCATGCTATTTCATTGAATAAATGTGGACAAAAGGTGATAAAATCCCTTAAATGAAGCATAAGATAAACCCTACAAGTGGGGTTTATCAACAACCTGAAGAATAAAGCAACCGCTGGGATAACTAAGGTGGTTGAGTTCCTTACATTTTTTATTCCTCCCCTCTTTTTCTATGTTATGTTCCGGTTTTCTACTATTTTGCTTTGTTTGTTGCATGATCCTTTATTAGTTAGAATCCTAGGTCTAGTTTTGTTTTCTCTTAATTGCTTTAATTCTGAAAAGATGTCTCATGTATTACTCACTAAGCTTGAATTCAAATAAAAAATATAGAAGTGATGTATTGCATGAGAAATTGAGTTAATTTTAAGAGTAGTCTTATTTACTTAAATGTGGTGGTATTTTCTGTAATTCTGAATGCATGATATGAACAGTGCATATTTAAATTTGAATCAAAGAGTGTTGATGTACAAAGAATAGGAATTTAGAGAATTATTATGATTTTTCTGAAATTAATGAAAGTTTAATCCTTGAAGAAAAAGAAACAGCAAAAGAAAAATAAAAAGCAAGGTCCAAGGCTCTGAGCATCATTGACTAGGGAGGTCAGACATGATTAAAAGCTCAAAGAGTTGTTTTCCTAGTCATATGCTTGTGGTGTTCTTGTGTCAAGTAATCCTTGAGACAAAACATTTAGAGTCGAGATCAATTGTAGAGTACGCCAAAGGCTTTAAGCACCACTGTCTGGGGATAATAAAAAAATTTTAAAAAAAAAATATTTAGAACTTAAAGAGAGTTCCCCAGTTAAGTGCTTGTGGTGTTTCTGTGTCAAGTAAAACTTGAGACAAAACATTTTAAGTCACGGCTAGGCTCAAGGTGCAAAGCACCAAAGAAAAAAATTGTTGTGTTCAAGGATTAAATTGAGTTACAAAAGATCAGAGAATTCATAATATTATCTGGATTCTGATTCCAGATGATAGTAACATTCTTCTGATTCAAAGGAGAGTGAGATGCCAAAACTATTCAGGATTGCAGTTGTGAACCCTACTATAAGAAGAGACATGAGCTTAATCGAACTCTCATTCTCATGCAAATTCACATCCTAAGCTTATATTAGTTTGGGTTGCTTGAGGACAAGCAACAGTTTAAGTTTGGTGTTGTGATGCGTGAGCATCTTTCCTATCTTTTCCTAGTGAATTTTCATCTAATTTGTTGAGTTTAATAAAGAATTAATTATCTTTTAGCCAATATGGATGCTACTTTGAGCCTTATGCAATTTTGTTTATTTTAGGTAGCATTCGGCTGGATTTGATGGAATTTCTGCAGCACAAGAACAAAAGGAGATGGCAGCAAGGAACGACGCGTACGCGTGACTAACGCGTGCGCGTGATTTGGAGCTTTCCATGGCAACGCGTGCGCGTGACTGACGCGTACGCGTGATTTGAAGATTTGCACACCGACGTGTGCGTGTGACCGACGCGTGCGCGTGACCGACGCGTCCGCGTGACTTGCAAAAAAGACTATCGACGCGTACGCGTGACTGACGCATACCCGTGACATGCGCCACGTGCAGAATACACAGAAAATGTTTGGGGGTGATTTCTGGGCCCCATTTTAGCACCCAAGTAGACGCAGATCCAGTGAAGCCAATTGGTTCCTACGTTACAAGACGCGGAGTAGTTGGTTAATTCTGATTTAAATTCAAATTTGATTTTAAAATAGGAAAAGATATTATCTTAATTTTATATATTAGATTTTAAATTAATTAGGATTAGTTATGAAAAGGGGAGACTTCTCTTCTATTAGGGGAGATTCCATGAGGGGGATTCCATTAGGAAATTCTATACAAATTTACATTCCGCATACCATGAGCAACTAATCCTTCATTGTTAAGGTTAGGAGCTCTATCTATCTGTATGGATTGATTTTATTGCTTTTTCTATTTTAATTCATGGATGGATTCACAATTTAAGAATTGTTTTCATTTTTATCTTATGAATTTGGGTGGAACGGAAGTATGACCCTCTTTCTACTTGAGTTCTTGTAAAACTTGGAAAAGCTCTTTACTTGAACAACATCTTGAAAACAATTTCTCTTAAATTTTAATTATTTGGATTTAACAGGATACGTGACATATAATCCTTTTATTTTTGGGTAATTAAAATTTTTGTGGTATATAAACTGGAATTTGAACTTCACCTTCTTATTGGAATTAATTGACCAAGGAATTGGCTGTTAATGAAATTTAGAGGAGACTAGAAAGGTCTAAGGAATTAGGGTCTAGTCACATATAGTTTACCATAAATTAAATCCGACATGATTAAAATAGTTAGTAAGAAAAGTTAATCTAGAAAAATAGATAACTCTGAAACCTTAGCTATTTTCTCCATATTTTATTCCCAACTAATTGCTGCTTGCTTTCTGAAATTCTTAATTTACTGTTTAATGCTCTTTGAATACCAAAACACTCTTTTCTGTTTGTCTAACTAAGCCAATCAATCCATCATTGTTGCTTGATCCATCAATCCTCATGGGATCAACCCTTACTCACGTAAGGTATTATTTGGTACAACCCAGTGCACTTGCCAGTTAGTTTGTGGGTTATAAAATACCGCACTAACCTAACAGAAGCAGGCTATTCGCCGGCCTAGGAAAAGACACGAACTGCATAATTGATGCATGAAAACTTGTCTCTCAACAAATTTCCCTTCAGCAAGTATACCGAATTTGTCGTCAAGTAAAAACTCACAATAGAGTGAGGTCGAATCCCACAGGGATTGATTGGTCAAGCAAATTTAGTTGGAAGAGTATGCTAGTTGAGCTAAACAGAGTGTAGTTTGAGAATTGCAGAAAATTAAATGATGGAAAAGTAAATAGCAGAAATTAAAGTGCAGAATCTTAAAGGGAACTTGGGGTAATGAGCATGAAAATAAATGACAGAAAATAAAGAGAATGGGGAAGATCAGAAATGGGGAATTCATTGGGCTCAGGAGATGTTGTATTCTCCAGATCAAGTTCATTTTCATCTCTTCCTTGGCAATCTTAGGTGATTAGATTCCAATTCTTTGGTAATCCAATCTCTCTAAACTTGAACAATTGCCCAATTCCTTGATTTCATTGCTCATGGGAAGAGATGAAGTATGGTCACTGATTATACCACATGTATTTCCAAATTAAAGTGTTGGGAGGATTACATGTCACTATATCCGCCCAGACCTCAATTTGGTCCAACATGAGAAAACATTTCTAGCATGATCTCCTCATCCCTTTTCCAAGGCTCAAAGGAGATCCAATTATGGAGAGTTTCTTTTCCAAGACAACTAACCAATTGAATTAAGATCGAAAGCTTTCTAGTAAATCAAAAGATAAGAAAGAAGAAGAGAATGAAAACTATAATTGATCCATCAAATTACAACAGAGCTCCTTAACCCAATGAAAGGGGTTTAGTTGTTCATAGCTCTAGAAATGGAAAATGGCAGAAAAGAATACATCCAAGCTAAAAGTGCAGAAAAGTAAATATACAGAGAGTAGTTCTCCAAAGTGCCAAGCTTCTCTATAGTTCAAAACTACTCCTATATATACTACTGCTCTTGATCTTCTAGTGAGTTCTTCAAGTCTTGGATATGGGCTTTGGATCTTGAGTTGAAGCAGTTCCAATCTTTTGTGGGCCCAGCTTGCAGAGAAGTATGAATTAGGCATGGACGTTAGTGAAGTTAACGTTAAGTGACGTTGTGGGTTCGAGAACGTTAGTGGCAATCATAATTTTCACTAATGTTCCAACCCCATATAGCCTATGTTAACTCCAACGTTTGTGGCACTAACGTGACCACTAACGTTGCCTTGTAAATTTTTGCTAGCGTTATTGGGACTCACCTTTCCCAATAACATTGGCTTATAACCCTTTGCAAGCGTTATTGGGACTCACCTTTCCCATTAACGTTGCCTTATGCCCTTTGTCCCTACGTTAGAGTTCACGACGTGGCTCTTAATGTGGCTATGCCTCACCTTCGAGAGCGTTAGTGACACTTACCTTTGTTACTAACGCTCAAAGTGCCACTACTCTCCACGTTAGAGCTCACGTTAACTAAGTTAACGTGGCCACTAACGTGGTAGTAATGCCATCTTCCAACGTTAGTGACAAAGGTGAGTGTCACTAACGTTGGCTCATCAATCTCAGCTCTACGTTAACTTTCATGTTAGTGGTCTTAACGTGACCACTAACGTGGGCAATGCTAGTTGATCCAACGTTAGTGAGAAAGGTGAGTGTCACTAACGTTGGCATTGTTCCTCTCTTCCACGTTAGAGTTCACGTTAACTAAGTTAACGTGACTCTTAACGTGGCTCATTGCCAAATCTTGGAACATTAGTGGTGTTCACATTTACCACTAACGTTGGAGCTTTCTTTTGTCTCCACGTTAACTACCACGTTAACTTAGTTAACATGGCAATTAACGTGTGCTTATGATGGTTTCGCGGGCGTTATTGGTGATCACTTTTCTCCTTAACGTTGCAACCTATTTACCATTCCATGTTAGTGGTCACGTTAACTAGATTAACGTGAGTACTAACGTGGTTTTTCCTTGCTTCCTTTGTCCTGAAATCAAGCAAATAAAGTGCATCAAAGCTCTAGTCAAAGTCATGAGATTATGCATCATCAATTTATCATTCAATTCTAGCAAAATCCTCATGAAATCATGTGAAATTCACAATAGTTGCTTGAATCAAGGTGTAAGTGTATTTTCATCCAAAACTTGCCTTATTCACTAAGAAAATGCATGAAACTACCTTAAAACAGTAAAGAAAAGGTCAGTGAAACTGGCCTAGATGCCCTGGCATCACAACACCAAACTTAAATCTTACTTGTCCCTAAGCAAGTACTGAAACATATGAAGAATGAATGAAAGAGCAAGAAGATAATATAGAAGCAAAATTCCTGGTTTATGGGGTTTCATGCATAGCAACTTAGGTTCTTTCCTTTACTAGGTTTCAGGCCTTTGTCAAATCCTTCGTCACTCTCTTGATTACATCCTTTGAGACTTCTTAATTGTTGATCGTTCCTTCTTGTCTAAGGTTTATTACATACTTCTTTTGGCTAAGTGCTCTGTAAGAGGGCGACTCTTTATGATAAGCTTTCAGTCAACACTCCCGAACCATTTGGCTCAAGGTGCTAGGTGTTAAGACACCCCTACGGACTTACTCCCCCAAGTCTCTTTCCCTCATACATACACACCACAGGCACATGGTTTGTTATTTTTCTTTCTTGAGACCTTGGTGTCCAGCACCTCTTTGAGTTACTAAGTATTCTGTAGCAAAGGTCACTCTTGATAGTGGACTTTCAGCTGATAATCCCGGATTAGTTAATCCAAGTTACCAAGTGATGAGGCACCCTTAAGAGCTTATTCATCCAAGCATATCCCTTGCACATGAACACCACAGACACATGCCTCAATCTTAAAACCCTTGGTGCCTAGCATTGTTTCTTATTGTGTTTCTTTCCTTTTTACTTTTATTGCTCTTTATCTTTTCTTATTGGGATCTTATTATTTAGTTAGTCTCATAGGATGTGTTTCAAGCATAAGATTCAGGGTAGATAGTTGCCTTCTTTCCTTGTTTGGTGAACCAACTTAGCTTACTAATCATCCTACCACAAACATTCAAAACTTACTTCACAATATAACTCCACTCTTATTCTTTTCATAACATTTTCTTTTTTGATTAACTTAAAGGACAAGCATACAAGTAAGAAAGGTGGAAGTGAACATTAGAGACATTAAGCTCAATAAACATGAACCTAAGCAATGAAAAACTTAAATGCAGAATTAAAAATCCTAAGGTACCATGGAAGCATGTTCTATTTCATACATGATTTTCCTTATTTAAAGCTATGAATTAGATAAAACTAAGAAGGAACTTCACCACCTTTCACTTATTAGCATGCTCATGTTCTTCTGATTCCTTGCCCTCTTTAAGTTCACTTTGTCCGCTTGTGCTTCCTCTCATCGGATTCATTCTAGCAATTTTCCAATCTTCCAGTGCCTTCTTTGCTGACTCATGACTCTGTTCGGCCCTTTCGCGCTCCACTCGTGCTAATTCATCCTTTACATCTTCATATTTTGTGATCCAGGATGCAATACATGTAGTTGTCTGACTAGGTACCCAAGCCTGGCTTGGGTATTCACATGATATCCAGTCTCACTCATGTAGACTCCTTCCGAGAATGCTCTGTATTCATCGAAAAGATCTGCTTGTTCTCTTTGTTTCTTATGCATCTCATGAATGTGTGCACCTTGATGTGCTTGGATGTTGATTAGCCTTTGGATGGCTTCTTGTTGTTGATCTTGCTTCTGGTTCAGGTTATGGAAGGATTCACTCTAATGTCTCCCTTGTTCCAATTGCTAGTCCATCAATTGTTTTTGCCATTCCCCTTACTGATTCATACATCTAGAAAGTGATTCTTCTTGGCGGTCCATTAATTGCATTTGGAACTCCTTTTGTGCCCCCTGATTTTCCATGCATTGCCTAGATAAGGTATCAATAGCCTATTGTAATTGGTGCATGCTTAAGGTGGCTGGGGCTTGCTCTTGTGGATGTTGTCCTTCTTCAGCTTGATGGGCTGGCCTCTTTCTTACCCTTCACTGAGGTAGTAGAGTTGCAGCAGCATGCATCCGATGATAAGTGATTGGAAGGCCAACCTTTATCCACTCGGGGTTTTCATACTCGAATATCACCCTAGCATGGTTGCAAAGACGAAGAATAGTGCCGGGATAACCCAACCTTCCTCTAGAATCGCTCTTCTCAGCAAGCTTTCGAATGCCTTGGGCTATGAGTTCATGAACCTTGATTTCTCCTCCCTTCATTGGGCATTGCACCATTGTTGCTCTCTTAAGGTTTACCTCTGAGTTGTTTCCTACTGGGAGGATGGATCTCCTCACGATTTCAAACCAACCTTTAGCCTCAGGGAGGAGATCTCCTCTTTTCATAAATCTGGGTTTCCTATTGGGGTCTCTGTCCCAATCTGCTCCTTGCACACAAATATCCTGTATAATCTAGTCGTGGTTGGGTTTGTTGTCCATTCTTGAGTGGTAGCTCTCCTCAGCAAAGGGTATGCTTCGCAACTTCAGCACTCTCATGATGCTCATAGGACTAAAATCTACCATGACCCCTCTCACGAAACTTATATAGGATTCATCTGCCTTATCCTGTCTGACTGCATTTGCATAGAACTCTCTCAATAGAGTTGCGTTCACCCTTGTAATCGGATCAGTAAGGATTTCCCATCGACGTTTTTCCACCTTTTCTGTGATTTCTGGGCACTTAGTTCGCGTGACTTGAAAGCCTAATTCATAGATGATTTCTTTTTTAGCCATCCACCCAAATTGTAGTGCATGGTAAAAGGTTCTAAATCGCTTTTCATCAAAAGGAGGCTGCTCTATGGGTTCCTTTTATTTTTGCCTCTTGGAACTTGATGATTGCATGCAAGATGGTTGATGAGTGGTTGCGGTTCACTAGACGTGGCTAGGAGAGTGTGTGAAACTTTTTGGAGGAGGGTGAACTGTGTTTATCCGAGAAAAGGAAGGGAGAGGAATGATAGTATAAAGTGTGTACAGAGAGGTTGTGTGAAGGGGTTTTTATAGGAAGATGGCAAATGATTGAAGGGTGTGGATTGATGGTTTTGTTTGATAGTGGACGGTTGGGGTTTGGTATTGAATGGGCACAAGGATCACCTCTTTTATGAGGGTCTTGGTTTGGTCTCCAAAGCTATCCAACTCCCAATGTTGCATGGCAACACTTCCAAAGATATTTCCCTTGAAGACAAGTGTGAGATTTTCTTGGTATAGTGGCCGAATCTCCCTTCCTTAATTGTCCTATCAAGTACCATCAATGTCCCTTTTGGTTCCCTATACACGAAAAAAAATGCAAATAGTTAATTTGAAATTTTCGGTGGGAACACTTAAGGTGTGAACTAGCTAAAAAAAATATCTTTTTCTTTTATTTTTAAATGACTAAATGCTTTCCATGAATGCAAATCAATCAACGACTAAATTTCCCATGCATGCAACATTGGTACACTAAACTTGTTTGTGATCATATGGTGCAACAAGTTTGGAGAATACTCATAAAGTGTGTTCAAGCTCACTTGGTGTGCTTTGAACACTAAACTTATCATGTACTATACGCTGCATGTAAAGGGGTCTTATATTGGTCGTCAAAATTGATTTAAAAATCCATGAAATTTACCTTATTACTACTATTAGAAATTAAAGGAAGAGGGCATAGAACATGGGTTGCCTCCCATGAAGCTAGCACTTCTTTAACATCATTAGCTTGACGTTTGGTCCTTGTCAAGGTGGCTGATAGTGCTTGAAATCTTCCCCCCTTGCAGTGAACCTATGTCCATTGGCCTTGTTGATAAGCTCCATATGCTCTAGAGACAAGATTTTGTTGATGGTGTACACTGGAGGTAGCTGGGATGGAATAGTAGGGAGGTGAGGTGGTATAGATGGGAAGTATGTAGAGACCACTTCATCTCCTGACGAGAAATCTTCTGTAGGTATTTTCTTGTTTTTCCATCTCCTTGGGACCTTTTTTCTTATGTCCGTTGATACCAACTTGTTCCTTGTGGTTTCCTTTTTGAGAATGGTTTTGTTGTCTAATTCATGTGATTCTGGTGGGTCTGGTTCTTTTTGGATTGCACTTGGCAGTTGCTCCTTCTGATCACATTGGTTGTTAACCATAGGAGTCCTTATGTGTGGTGCTTGTGCTTCCTTGTTTGGCTCCTCCATCAGCTCTTTGTTATCATGGTCTGCTTCTTATGAGAGGTTAAAAACATTGAAAGTGAGCTGATCATCATGTATTTTCAACACTAGCTCTCCTCGTTTCACATTTATGAGTGCTCTGGCTGTGGCTAAGAATGGCTTTCCCAGAATGATGGGGTAAATAGGGTTCTCATCCATTTCCAGGACAACAAAGTCTGTGGGGAGAAAGTAGTTTCCAACCTTCACTAGCACATTCTCAACCACTCCTATTGCCTGTTTTTGAGTTTTGTCAGCCAACTTAATGATTACATTTGTGGGTGTTAGCTAATTGATTTGAAGCTTTTTCATGAGGGATAGAGGCATTAAATTGATGCTCGCTCCCATGTCACAGAGTCCTTTATCAATCATTGTTTCTCCTATGGCACAGGGAATATGAAGACTCCCTGGATCCTTCCTCATTGTGGGTGGCCCTGGTTGAATGAGAGCACTGCAATCCCTATTCATCTTTATCGTTTGTCCACTTTTCAATGAACTCTTTCTGTCTAACAGCTCCTTTATATACTTTATGTAGGAAGGCATTTGATGGAGGGCTTTAATGAATGGTATATTTACATCAAGAGATGCAAACATGTCGAGGAATCTTGAATACATCCTCCCTGCTACTCCACCTTTAAGCCTTTGGGGAAAGGGTGCATATGGGTTAAGTGTCTCCTTCTTCTTCAGCTCTTCCTTGAGTGTGGGTTGAGGTGCATGGCTCCTTTCTTCCTGATTTCCCTTTTGATTGTCTTGGAGGTGTTCTATTTCATTCATACTCCTCTCATCACTTGTGGTGATCATCTTACATTCTTCCCACCTTACTTTCTTTGTTTCTCCTCTTTGATTCTTCTCTGTGTCACTAGGAAATCCATCAGTGGGTTTGGGAATTTTTTGAGATAGATACCCCACTTGGGACTCCAGTCTCTTGATGTTTTCTCCTTGGTTTTTTATATTGGCTCACACTTCTTCCTTAACCACCTTGTTGTCTTGGACTTCTCTGCATAAATCTTCAAGTAGAGTCTCAATCTTTGAAAGTCTATCCTCTGTTAGTGATGATGGATTGGGGTTAGGTGGGTGTTGATAGGATCTCTGTGAGGTATGTTGGTGAGTTGCATTATTGTTGGAGTTGAGGTTGTGGCGTCTCTAGTCTTGACCTTGGTCTTGTTGATTTCCCTAACCAAAGTTGGGGTGATTTCTCTATCCAGAGTTGTAGGTTTTAGAGTATAGGTCATGGATTTGTCTAGGTAAGTTTCCAACATAGTTGGCTTGTTCCCAGTCACCTTCTTCTCCTATATTCACTCCTTCTTGAGTTGGTGATGAAGTGATGACTGCTGCAACTTGGTTTTCTTCCACTTTCTTGGTGAGATCTGCTAGCTGCTTGGTGATCACCTTATTTTGAGCTAGCAATGCATCCATGTGGTTCAGCTCCATTACTCCTCGAGTGTTACTTCTTTCAGAGGCATAGATGTAGTCATTCTCAGCTATTGTTTCAATCACATCTATGGCTTCTTCAATGGTTTTCTTCTTGCTTGGAGAGCCCCCTGATGAATGATCTACAACCTTCTTTGACTCATAGGAAAGACCTTCATAGAAAATGTGAAGTTAAACCCATTCATTGAACATATATGGTGGGCATCTTCTTGTTAAGTCCTTGATCCTCTCCCATCCTTCATAGAGAGTCTCACCATCTTGCTGCCTAAAAGTCTGCACCTCAGCTCTTAGCCTGTTAATTCTTTGAGAAGGGTAGAATCTTGCCAAAAATTTGTTCACCACATCCTCCTAATTTGTCAAACTCTCCGTTGGAAAGGATTCGAGCCACTTGGATGCCTTGTCCCTGAGAGAAAAAGGGAACAACAGCAGCCTATAGACATCCGGGTGGACTCCATAAGACTTCACAGTGTCACAAATTCTCAGGAAAGTGGTTAGATGTTGATTGGGGTCTTCTTGAGCACTTCCTTCAAATGAGCAGTTGTTCTGAACAAGGGTGATGAGCTGGGGTTTTAGTTCAAAGTTGTAGGCATGTATGGTGGGCTTCTGGATGTTACTTCCACAGTTTCCTGGAATTGGATTGATGTAGGAGCCTAAAACTCTCGTTTCTTGCCCAGCATGATTTGCAGGGCCTTCTCTAGCATGGTTGTGAGCTTCTTCTTCATGATTGTTTTCCAAGTTCTCTTCCATATTGGGTTCAAAGTACTATTCCTCTTTCTCAGCACCAACAACTCCTTTCCCTCTTACTTCCCTCCTTAATCTCCAGAGGGTTCTCTCAGGTTCTGAATCGAAGGAATTTGAGGTTCTTTCTCTTCTCCCTGTCATAAACTAACAAAACAAGCAGCAAGAGATAAAATGAAGAGGTTATTCTTGTTAGAGTGTTTGTTAGTGTGAGTGATGCAAATTATCAAACAGTTAGTGGGTTAGTGAGTAGAATTGTAGATAATAACAAGGAAGAAAGAAAAACAGAGAGGGTATAGAGGATGAGGAAGAAGTTAAACAAAGTGAAAATAAATGACTGAATAAAGTAAACAAACAAAAGAAAAATGCTCAATCTAGTGAGCTTCCAACTTAATCATTGTTGATACAAAATCAATCCCCGGCAACGGCGCCATAAAGTTGATGCATGAAAACTTGTCTCTCAACAAATTTCCCTTCGGCAAGTATACCGAATTTGTCGTCAAGTAAAAACTCACAATAGAGTGAGGTCGAATCTCACAGGGATTGATTGGTCAAGCAACTTTAGTTGGAAGAGTATGCTAGTTGAGCTAAACAGAGTGTAGTTTGAGCATTGTAGAAAATTAAATGACGGAAAAGTAAATAGCAGAAATTAAAGTATAGAATCTTAAATGGGAATTTGGGGTAATGAGCATGAAAATAAATGACAGAAAATAAAGAGAATGGGGAAGATCAGAAATGGGGAATTCATTGGGCTCAGGAGATGTTGTATTCTCCGGATCAAGTTCATTTTCATCTCTTCCTCAATCAATGCATCTATTGATCTCCTTGGTAGTCTTAGGTGATTAGATTCCAATTACTTGGTAATCCAATCTCTCTAAGCTTGAACAATTGCCTAATTTCTTGATTTAATTGTTCATGGGAAGAGATGAAGTATGGTCATTGATTATACCACATGTATTTCCAAATCAAAGTGTTGGGAGGATTACATGTCACTATATCCGCCCAGACCCCAATTTGGTCCAACATGAGAAAGCATTTCTAGCATGATCTCCTCATCTCTTTTTCAAGGCTCAATGGAGATCCAATTATGGAGAGTTTCTTTTCCAAGACAACTATCCAATTGAATTAAGATTGAAAGCTTTCTAGTAAATCAAAAGAGAAGAAAGAAGAAGAGAATGAAAACTATAACTGATCCATCAAATTACAACAGAGCTCCCTAACCCAATGAAAGGGGTTTAGTTGTTCATAGCACTAGAAATGGAAAATGGCAGAAAAGAATACATCCAAGTTAAAAGTGCAGAAAAGTAAATATACAGAGAGTAGTTCTCCAAAGTGCCAAGCTTCTCTATAGTTCAAAACTACTCCTATATATACTACTCCTCTTGATCTTCTAGAGAGTTCTTCAAGTCTTGGATGTGGGCTTTGGATCTTGAGTTGAAGCAGTTCCAATCTTTTGTGGGCCCAGCTTGCATAGAAGTATGAATTAGGCATGGGCGTTAGTGAAGTTAACGTTAAGTGATATTGTGGGTTCGAGAACGTTAGTGGCAATCACAATTTTCACTAACGTTCCAACCCCATATAGCCTACGTTAACTCCAACGTTAGTGGCACTAACGTGACCACTAACGTTGCCTTGTAAATCTTCGCTAGCGTTATTGGGACTCACCTTTCCCAATAACGTTGGCTTATAACCCTTTGCAAGCGTTATTGGGACTCACCTTTCCCATTAACGTTGCCTTATGCCCTTTGTCCCTACGTTAGAGTTCACGTTAGTGTAACTAACGTGGCTCTTAACGTGGCCATGCCTCACCTTCGAGAGCGTTAGTGACACTTACCTTTCTCACTAATGCTCAAAGTGCCCCTACTCTCCACGTTAGAGCTCACGTTAACTAAGTTAACGTGGCCACTAATGTGGTAGTAATGCCATCTTCCAACGTTAGTGACAAAGGTTAGTGTCACTAACGTTGGCTCATCAATCTCAGCTCTACGTTAACTTTCACGTTAGTGGTCTTAACGTGACCACTAACGTGGGCAATGCTAGTTGATCCAATGTTAGTGACAAAGGTGAGTGTCACTAACATTGGCATTGTTCCTCTCTTCCACGTTAGAGTTCACGTTAAGTAAGTTAACGTGACTCTTAACGTCGCTCATTGCCAAATCTTGGAACGTTAGTGGTGTTCACGTTTACCACTAACGTTGGAGCTTTCTTTTGTCTCCACGTTAACTAACGTGGCAATTAACGTGTGCTTATGATGGCTTCGCGGGCATTATTGGTGATCACTTTTCTCCTTAACGTTGCAAGCTATTTACCATTCCACGTTAGTGGTCACGTTAACTAGATTAACATGAGTACTAACGTGGTTCTTCCTTGCGTCCTTTGTCCTGAAATCAAGCAAATAAAGTGCATCAAAGCTCTAGTCAAAGTCATGAGATTATGCATCATCAATTTATCATTTAATTCTAACAAAATCCTCATAAAATCATGTGAAATTCATAATAGTTGCTTGAATCAAGGTGTAAGTGTATTTTCATCCAAAACTTGCCTTATTCACTAAGAAAATGCATGAAACTACCTTAAAACAGTAAAAAAATGGTCAGTGAAACTGGCCTAGATGCCCTAGCATCAATAATCCAAGAGTTGCACAATCGGGTGTAGCCTCTAGAAAGTAGAGTCACCACTTACGAACGCTACCAGCCAGAACACACTAGCAAAGCGATTTTTCGAACTACCTCTTATAGGGAATACAAATCAATAACCCTCGGACCACGATCGCAGGAGGCACAAGAACCATAACAGATCCCGGGAATCCAACCCCTGTTGGGATGACTGCGGCTAGAGAAACTACAAACGGCCCACCGAGAGGGCTAAATGGCCAACTGATGAGCGGATAATTTATACGCTTTTTGGCATTGTTTTTAGGTAGTTTTTTGTAAGTTCGAGCTACTTTTAGGGATATTTTCATTAGTTTTTATGTTAAATTCACATTTCTGGACTTTACTATGAGTTTGTGTGTTTTTCTGTGATTTCAGATAAATTCTGGCTGAAATTGAGGGACTTGAGCAAAACTCTGAAAAAGGCTGACAAAAGGACTGCTGATGCTGTTGGAATCTGACCTCCCTGCACTCAAAATGGATTTTCTGGAGCTACAGAACTCCAATTGGCGCGCTCTCAACGGCGTTGGAAAGTAGACATCCAGGGCTTTCCAGCAATATATAATAGTCCATACTTTATTCGGAAATTGACGACGTAACTTGGCGTTGAACGTCAAGTACATGCTGCTGTCTGGAGTTAAACGCCAGAAAAACGTCATGATCCGGAGTTGAACGCCCAAAACACGTCATAACTCGGAGTTCAACTCCAAGAGAAGCCTCAGCTCGTGGATAGACCAAGCTCAGCCCAAGCATACACCAAGTGGGCCCCAGAAGTGGATTTATGCATCAATTACTTACTCATGTAAACCCTAGGAGCTAGTTTATTATAAATAGAACATTTAACTATTGTATTAGACGTCTTTTGACCACGTTTCATCTTTGGTCTCAGTTTTGTTTTATTCTTCATCTTAAGAGGCTATTGATCATGTTTTAGGGGGCTGGCCATTCGGCCATGCCTGAACCTTTCACTTATGTATTTTCAACGGTGGAGTTTCTGCACACCATAAATTAAGGGTGTGGAGCTCTGCTGTACCTCAAGTATTAATGCAATTCTATTTTCTTTTATTCAATTCTCTCTTATTCTTATTCCAAGATATTCATTCGCACCCAAGAACATGATGAATGTGATGATTATGTGACGCTCATCATCATTCTCACCTATGAACGCGCGTGATTGACAACCACCTCCGTTCTACATGCAACCGAGCTTGAATGTGTATCTCTTAGATTCCCCAACAGAATCTTCGTGGTATAAGCTAGATAGATGGCGGCATTTATGAGGATCCGGAAAGTCTCACCTTGTCTGTGTTATTCCGAGTAGGATCCTGGGAATCCGGAAAGTCTATCCTTGTCTGTGGTATTCCGAGTAGGATTCCGGTAATGAATGACTGTGACGTGCTTCAGACTCGCAAGTGCTGGGCGTTAGTGACAGACGCAAAAGAATCAAGGGATTCTATTCCAGTAGGAGTGGGAACCAACCAGTGATTAGCCGTGCTGTGACAGAGCGCGTGAGCGTAGTTTTCACTGCGAGGATGGGATGTAGCCTTCGGCCAGTGTGATGCCTCCAGACGATTAGCCATGCGAGTGACAGCGCAGAGGACCATTTTCCCGAGAGGATTAAAAGTAGCCATCGTCGAACGGTGAACCCCTATACACAGCTTGCCATGGAAAGGAGTAAGAAGGATTGAGTTGAAGCAGTAGGAAAGTAGGCGTCCTTGAGCCATACAGTATCTCCATTCGCTTATCTGAAATTCCCACCAATGAATCTGCATAAGTATTCTATCCCTTTTATTATTTCTATTTTCTTATTTCTATTTTCGAAACCATAAACCAATTTAATCTGCCTAACTGAGATTTACAAGGTGACCATAGCTTGCTTCATACCAACAATCTCTGTGGGATCGACCCTTACTCACGTAAGGTTTATTACTTGGACGACCCAGTACACTTGCTGGTTAGTTGAACGGAGTTGTGAATTCAACCGGTGCCATAATAATGATTTCATACAAATACAAAGAACATGGATCACAATTTCATCCACCACCAACCTACAGCAAGCATAAAGACATAGAAACAGTTATCAGACAAATTCCTGAATCAATTTTACCCTCCAAAGAGGATGACACAGCTAAGGCTGGACATCCAAGGCTTTAAACAAGAGGATAATGAATCCCTTTATAATGCCTGGGAGAGGTATAGAGGTATGCTAAGAAAATGCCCCTCTTTAAAATTTTTCTTTCTTTTTCGTTTTTTTCCAAAAATATTTTCGAAAAAATTAATAAAAATACAAAAAAATTAGAAAATCATAAAAACTAAAAATATTTTGTTTGAGTCTTGAGTCAATTTTTAAGTTTGGTGTCTATTGCATGCTTTAAAATTTTTCTTGCATTTTTTTCGAAAATTCCATGCATTCATAGTGTTCTTCATGATCTTCAAGTTATTCTTGATAAGTCCTCTTGTTTGATCTTGATGTTTTCTTGTTTTGTGTTGTTTGTTGTTTTTCATATGCATTTTTTGTTTGTTAGAGTCAATGCATTAAAGACTTCTAAGTTTGGTGTCTTGCATGTTTTCTTTGCATCAAAAATTTTTCAAAATTATGTTCTTGATGTTCATCATGATCTTCAAAGTGTTCTTGGTGTTCATCTTGACATTCATAGCATTCTTGCATGCATTCATTGTTTTGATCTAAAAATTTTATGCATTGAGTATTTTTGTTGTTTTTCTCTCTCATAATTAAAAATTTAAAAATCAAAAAAATATCTTTTCCTTATTTCCCTCCAAAATTTCGAAATTTTGGGATTGACTTGGTCAAAAATTTTCAAAATTAGTTGTTTCTTACAAGTCAAGTCAAAATTTCAATTTTAAAAATCTTATCTTTTTAAAATCTTTTTCAAAAATCATATCTTTTTCATTTTTTTTTCTATTTTTCAAAAATTTCAAAATTACTTTTCAAATTATTTTCAAAATCTTTTTCTTATCTTTATATCAAATTTTTGAAAATATGCTAACAATTAATGTGATTGATTCAAAAATTTGAAGTTTGTTACTTTCTTGTTAAGAAAGGTTCAATCTTTAATTTCTAGAATCTTATCTTGTAGTTTCTTGATAGTTAAGTCATTTTAAAAATTAAATCTTTTTCAAAATATCTTTTTCTTAAAGCTTTTATCTTATCTTTTTATCTTATCCTTTTCAAAATTTTATATTTTTCAAAATTTGATTTCAAAATATCATATCTAACTTCTTATCTTCTTATCTTTTTAAAATTTGATTTCAAATCTTTTTCAATCAACTAACTAACTTTCTGTTTGCTTCTTATCTTTTTCAAAACCACCTAACTATTTTTCCCTCTCTAATTTTCGAAAATATCTTATCTCTTTTCAAAAATTCTTTTTAATTAATTAATTGTTTCAAATTTTAATTTCAATTACATTTATCTCTAATTTTCGAAAATCTCTAACCCTTTTTTAAAATTAATTTCGAAATCTCCCTTCTCTTTTCTTCTTCTATTTAATTATTTATTGACTAACACTTCTCTTCACCTCTCTTCATCTAAAAATCTGAATTCCCTCTTCTATTTCTTCTACCCCTTTCTTTTTCTACTAACATAAAGGAATCTCTATACTGTGACATAGAGGATTCCTCCTTCTTTTCTTGTTTTCTTCTCTTATGAGCAGGAACAGGGATAAAGGCACTCTTGTTGAAATTGATCCAGAACCTGAAAGGACTTTGAAGAGAAAATTAAGAGAAGCTAAATTACAACAATCCAGAAACAACCTTTCAGAAATTTTCGAACAAGAGAAGGAGATGGCAGCCGAAAATAATAATAATGCAAGGAGAATGCTTGGTGACTTCACAAAGCCAACGTCCAAGTTTGATGGAAGAAGCATCTCCATTCCTGCCATTGGAGCCAATAATTTTGAGCTTAAGCCTCAACTAGTCGCCTTAATGCAACAAAACTGCAAGTTTTATGGACTTCCATCTGAAGATCCTTATCAGTTTTTAACTGAGTTCTTGCAGATCTGTGAGACTGTAAAGACGAATGGAGTTGATCCTGAAGTCTACAGACTCATGCTTTTCCCTTTTGCTGTAAGAGACAGAGCTAGAATATGGTTGGATTCACAACCCAAGGATAGCCTGGACTCATGGGATAAGCTGGTCACTGCCTTCTTGGACAAATTCTTTCCTCCTCAAAAGCTGAGCAAGCTGAGAGTGGATGTTCAAACTTTCAAACAAAAAGATGGTGAATCCCTCTATAAAGCTTGGGAAAGATACAAGCAGCTGACCAAAAGATGTCCATCTGACATGTTTTCAGAATGGACCATATTAGATATATTCTATTATGGTCTCTCTAAATTTTCGAAAATGTCATTGGATCATTCTGCAGGTGGATCTATTCACCTGAAGAAAACGCCTGAAGAGGCTCAAGAACTCATTGACATGGTTGCAAACAACCAATTCATGTACACTTCTGAGAGGAATTCCGTGAACAATGGGATACCTCAGAAGAAAGGAGTTCTTGAAATTAATGCTCTGAAAGCCATATTGGCTCAGAACAAAGTGTTGACTCAACAGGTCAACATGATCTCTCAAAATTTGAATGGATGGCAACATGCATCCAACAGTACTAGAGAGGCAGCTTTTGAAGAAGCTTATGATCCTGAGAACCCTGCCATGGCAGAGGTTAATTACATGGGTGAACCTTATGGAAACACCTATAACTCATCATGGAGAAATCATCCAAATTTCTCATGGAAGGATCAACAAAAGCCTCAACAAGGCTTTAACAATGGTGGACGCAACAGGCTGAACAATAGCAAGCCATATCCATCATCTTCTCAGCAACAGACAGAGAATTCTGAACAAAACACCTCTAATTTAGCCAATGTAGTCTCTGATCTGTCAAAGGCCACTTTCAGTTTCATGAGTGAAACAAGATCCTCCATCAAAAATCTGGAGGCACAAGTGGGCCAGCTGAGTAAGCAAGTCATTGAAACTCCTCTCAGTATTCTCCCAAGCAATACAGAAGAGAATCCAAAAGGAGAGTGCAAAGCCATTGACATAGTCAATATGGCCGAATGCACAAGGGAGGAGGAGGACGAAAATCCTAGTGAGGAAGACTTCCTGGGACGTCCCTCAAGCAAGAAGGAGTTTTCTATTAAGGATCCAAAGGAATCTGAGGCTCATATAGAGACCATAGAGATTCCATTAAATCTCCTTCTGCCATTCATGAGCTCTGAAGACTATTCTTCCTTTGAAGAGGATGAAGATGTGACTGGAGAGCAAGTTGCTCAATATTTAGGAGCTATCATGAAGCTGAATGCCAAGTTATTTGGTAATGAGACTTGGGAAAGTGAACCTCCCTTGCTCATTAATGAACTGGATACTTGGATTCAGAAAATTCTACCTCAAAAGAAGCAAGATCCTGGCAAGTTCTTAATACCTTGTACCATAGGCACCATGATCTTTGAAAAAGCTCTGTGTGATCTGGGGTCAGGGATAAATCTTATGCCACTCTCTGTAATGGAGAAGCTGGGGATCATTGAGGTATAACCTGCCTTGTTCTTATTACAATTGGCAGACAAGTCATTGAGACAAGCTTATGGATTGGTAGAGGACGTGCTAGTAAAGGTTGAAGGCCTTTACATCCCTGCTGATTTCATAATCTTAGACACTAGGAAGGAAGAGGATGAATGCATCATCCTTGGAAGACCTTTCCTAGCCACAGCAGGAGCTGTGATAGATGTCAACAGAGGTGAGTTAGTCCTTCAATTGAATGGGGACTACCTTGTGTTTAAGGCACATGGCCATCCCTCTGTGACAAAAGAGAGTAAGCATGAAGAGCTTCTCTCAGTTCAGAGTCAAGAAGAGCCCACACAGTCAAACTCTAAGTTTGGTGTTGTGAGGCCACAACCAAACTCTAATTTTGGTGTTAAGACCCCATATCCAAACTCTAAGTTTGGTGTTGGCAACTATACAACATTGACCTGATCACCTTGTGGCTCCATGAGAGCCACTGTCAAGCTATTGACATTAAAGAAGCGCTTGTTGGGAGGCAACCCAATTTTATTTATCTAATTTTATTTTATTATATTTTATTGTTATTTTGTGTTTTATTAGGTACATGATCATGAGGAGTCACGAAAAAATCATAAAAATTAAAAACAGAATCAAAAACAGCAGAAGAAAAAAATTCACACCCTGGAGGACGCACAGGCTGGCGTTCAACGCTAGTAAGATGCATCTGGCCGGCGTTCAACGCCAGAACAGAGCACCATTCTGGCGCTGAACGCCAGAAACAAGCAACATCCTGGCGCTGAACGCCAGGAATGTGCCCAGAGAGGAAAAACTGGCGCTGAACGCCAGTAACAAGCATGAAACTGGCGTTCAACGCCAGAAACATGTTACATTTGGGCGTTGAACGCCCAGAACATGCACCAATGGGCGTTTGAACGCCAGAATGGTGCACGAAGGCATTTTACATGCCTATTTGGTGCAGGGATGGAATTCCTTGACACCTCAGGATCTGTGGACCCCACAGGATCCCCACCTACCTCGCCCTCTCTCTCTCCATTCATGGTCATCCCTTCTGTTTTTCATTCACCACCTACATCTATCCACTCTTCCCCATACACCCCACCTACCTTTACAATTCAACTTCTCTTTCCCACCCAATCCCACCCATATAGCCGAATCCATCTCCCCTCATTCACCTCCATTTTCTTCTTCTTCTTTCTTCTCTTGCTCGAGGGCGAGCAATATTTTAAGTTTGGTGTGGTAAAAGCATAGCTTTTTCTGCTTTTCCATTACCATTAATGGCACCTAAGGCCAGAGAAACCTCAAAGGGAAGACAAAAGCTTCCACCTCTGAGTCTTGGGAGATGGAAAGACTCATATAAAGCCGTCATAGCTCAGTGGTAGAACATGTGGCTGTAAATCAAGAGATCCCTGAGATACCTCAGGGGATAAGTTGTCCTCCACACAAATATTAGAAGCAACTAAGGGTAGAAACACCAAAATTACTAGGAATCATTCAACAGAAGCAAGGAAGAGACATAGAGGAGCTCAAAGAGCACCATTGGACCTTCAAGAAGGCGCCACCCTTACTCAGGTGGATTCATTCCTTGTTCTTATTTCTTTCTGTTTTTCGGTTTTTAATGTTGTGTTTATCTATGTTTTGTGTCTTTATTTCATGATCATTAGTATGTAACCATGCCTTAAAGCTATGAATAAAATCCATTAAATCCTTCACCTCTCTTAAATGAAAAATGTTTTAATTCAAAAGAACAAGAAGTACATGGATTTCGAATTTATCCTTGAATTTAATTTAATTATATTGATGTGGTGACAGTACTTTTGTTTTCTGAATGTATGCTTGAACAGTGCATATGTCTTTTGATCTTGTTGTTTATGAATGTTAAAATCTTTGGCTCTTGAAAGAATGATGAACAAAGAGAAATGTTATTGATGATCTGAAAAATCATGAAATTGATTCTTGAAGCAAGAAAAAGCAGTGAAAAAGAAGAAGCTTGCAAAAAAAAAAAAGAGAAGGAGCAGTAGAAAAAGCCAATAGCCCTTAAAGCCAAAAGGCAAGGGTAAAAAGGATCCAAGGCTTTGAGCATCAATGGATAGGAGGGTCCAAGGAAATTAAATCCAGGCCTAAGCGGCTAAATCAAGCTGTCCCTAACCATGTGCTTGTGTCATGAAGGTCCAAGTGAAAAGCTTGAGACTGAGTGGTTAAAGTCGTGATCCAAAGCAAAAGAGTGTGCTTAAGAGCTCTGGACACCACTAACTGGGGACTCTAGCAAAGCTGAGTCACAATCTGAAAAGGTTCACCCAGTCATGTGTCTGTGGCATTTATGTATCCGGTGGTAATACTGGAAAACAAAATGCTTAGCGCCACGGCCAAGACTCATAAGAAGTTGTGTTCAAGAATCAACATGCTTAACTAGGAAAATCAATAACACTATCCGAAATTCTAAGTTCCTAAGAGACGCCAATCACTCTAAACTACAAAGGAAAAAAGTGAGATGCCAAAACTGTTCAGAAGCAAAAAGCTACAAGTCCCGCTCATCTAATTATAATTAATATTCATTGATATTCTGGAATTTATAGTATATTCTCTTCTTTTTATCCTATTTGATTTTCAGTTGCTTGGGGACAAGCAACAATTTAAGTTTGGTGTTGTGATGAGCGGATAATTTATACGCTTTTTGGCATTGTTTTTAGGTAGTTTTTAGTAAGTTCGAGCTACTTTTAGGGATATTTTCATTAGTTTTTATGTTAAATTCACATTTCTGGACTTTACTATGAGTTTGTGTGTTTTTCTGTGATTTCAGGTAAATTCTGGCTGAAATTGAGGGACTTGAGCAAAACTCTGAAAAAGGCTGACAAAAGGACTACTGATGCTGTTGAAATCTGACCTTCCTGCACTCGAAATGGATTTTCTGGAGCTACAGAACTCCAATTGGCGCTCTCTCAACGGCGTTGGAAAGTAAACATCCAGGGCTTTCCAGCAATTTATAATAGTCCATACTTTATTTGGAAATTGATGACGTAACATGGCGTTGAACGCCAAGTACATGCTGCTGTCTGGAGTTAAACGCCAGAAAAACGTCATGATCCGGAGTTGAACGCCCAAAACACGTCATAACTCAGAGTTCAACTCCAAGAGAAGCCTCAGCTCGTGGATAGACCAAGCTCAGCCCAAGCATACACCAAGTGGGCCCCGGAAGTGGATTTATGCATCAATTACTTACTCATGTAAACCCTAGGAGCTAGTTTATTATAAATAGAACATTTAACTATTGTATTAGACGTCTTTTGACCACGTTTCATCTTTGGTCTCAGTTTTGTTTTATTCTTCATCTTAAGAGGCTATTGATCATGTTTTAGGGGGCTGGCCATTCGGCCATGCCTGAACCTTTCACTTATGTATTTTCAACGGTGGAGTTTCTGCACACCATAGATTAAGGGTGTGGAGCTCTGCTGTACCTCAAGTATTAATGCAATTCTATTTTCTTTTATTCAATTCTCTCTTATTCTTATTCCAAGATATTCATTCACACCCAAGAACATGATGAATGTGATGATTATGTGACGCTCATCATCATTCTCACCTATGAACGCGCGTGATTGACAACCACCTCCGTTCTACATGCAACCAAGCTTGAATGTGTACCTCTTAGACTCCCCAACAGAATCTTCGTGGTATAAGCTAGATAGATGGCGGCATTTATGAGGATCCGGAAAGTCTCACATTGTCTGTGGTATTCCGAGTAGGATCCTGGGAATCCGGAAAGTCTAACCTTGTCTGTGGTATTCCGAGTAGGATTCCGGTAATGAATGACTGTGACATGCTTCAGACTCGCAAGTGCTGGGCGTTAGTGACAGACGCAAAAGAATCAAGGGATTCTATTCCAGTAGGAGCGGGAACCAACCAATGATTAGCCGTGCTGTGACAGAGCGCGTGTGCGTAGTTTTCACTGCGAGGATGGGATGTAGCCTTCGGCCAGTGTGATGCCTCCAGACGATTAGCCATGCGAGTGACAGCGCAGAGGACCATTTTCCCGAGAGGATTAAAAGTAGCCATTGTCGAACGGTGAACCCCTATACACAGCTTGCCATGGAAAGGAGTAAGAAGGATTGAGTTGAAGCAGTAGGAAAGTAGGCGTCCTTGAGCCATACAGTATCTCCATTCGCTTATCTGAAATTCCCACCAATGAATCTGCATAAGTATTCTATCCCTTTTATTATTTCTATTTTCTTATTTCTATTTTCGAAACCATAAACCAATTTAATCTGCCTAATTGAGATTTACAAGGTGACCATAGCTTGCTTCATACCAACAATCTCTGTGGGATCGACCCTTACTCACGTAAGGTTTATTACTTGGACGACCCAGTACACTTGCTGGTTAGTTGAACGGAGTTGTGAATTCAACCGGTGCCATAATAATGATTTTATACAAATACAAAGAACATGGATCACAATTTCGTCCACCACCAACCAAAAAGGCCCAACCCATTTTTTATGAGTAAACCCAAATAGAACTTGACAAAATGACTATCCTGGGGACTGATCACCCCCAAGACCAAAAAAACTGCATATTCAAATTTATCAAAACTAAAATATGAAAATAGCCCACTGAGAGGCCTAAACGGCCCACCAAAATGGCCCAATCTGTAATACCCTACCACACAGAGCCTTACACTTAAGTCGTAAAGCAGAGGTGGTGACTTGTCTTGATAAGCGTAAAACAAAAAACCAAGAATGTAGAGAAAGCTAAAAGCATTAATATACAGATCAGAGTTTCAAAGATACAAATATCAAGTTCCAAACTCGACCTGCAAAGGTAAATTGTAGTACACATACATATATATATACAACCCAAAAAGTATCTCAAACTACAAAAATAAACACCTATTTATCCAGGTCTACCTCTAGGGGGGATGAAATACAAAATATACAGGGCGGAGAAATCTATATACATATATATACATAGCATAAACACATAATATAACAGCGCAAAGGTGACATCTTCACTTGGACAGAGAATCTCCACACACTCAACGAGGTACCTCTAAACCATGGCCGCATCCACGAGCTGCCATTTGGTTTTTATTCACACCAAACAATTGATAACAAGGTGATCAATCTCAATATCTCAAGTCTAGTACTTCAAAGACCCAAATGCATGCTCATGAACAATTATGACACATATATTTGTTAGATATCCTAATTAGCATATACACATACCCAGAGTATACCTGAAGCATAGTAAGTCTATCCTTCAGGCTCTACAGGAACGAACTACTCTGATACCATAATATAACACCCTGCTACACAAAGCCTTACGCTTAAGTCGTAAAGTAAGGGTGGCGAGGTATTACGACCTCTAAAAGAACAAGACATATATAAATATAGTTGAAAAGAATTATAACTAAGAGCCTTGAAAAAGAAGCTATGCAAAGCGTAACAGAAAATCTCGCGTCACACTCGTCCTAATAAGCGTAAAATGGATAAACAAGATCGAAAGGAAAGATAAAAATATATAAAGATTTGAGTTCTAAAAGATACAAATATCAAAAGTATAACTCATATAAAGATTAGAGTTCTGCAAAGCTAAGACCGGCCAGAGTATAAATACATATATATACATACCCAAAAGTATAACTCAAACTCCAATATAAACATCTATTTCTTCAAGTCAACCTCTAGGGGAGACATACACAAAATATACAGGGCGGAGGGTACATATACTTATATATACATAAACAAAAATAGAAAACCCCAAGTTCCAAAATAGTTCTTCGCTTTCAAAAAATCTCTAGGATGCTCAAAGAGGAACCTCTCGACCTACATCTAAAAAATGGCAAAATATGTATGGAATGAGAACTAGAAATTCTCAATATGGTAAAGGTGCACACATAGATAATATACAAAGTGCCAAAAAAGCCAGAGGCATTCCTAGAACTCCGATACTTAGATCAAGCTTAAAGTTTATGTAAAAAACCAAAAGTTTCGGTAACCTATCTAGGGATTCTAGTTATAATCTACCTATTCACTTTCTGTTTCCTTCACATCTCCTAACCACAATATATAGAACAACCCTCATCACACCTCTTTCATATAAGGAATCTCTCATAAGCAAACACATTGGTGCACGGAATTGTGATCACACTTTTCACAACTCCGCACAACTAACCAGCAAGTGCACTGGGTCGTCCAAGTAATACCTTACGCGAGTAAGGGTCGATCCCACGGAGATTGCCGGCTTGAAGCAAGCTATGGTTATCTTGTAACTCTTAGTCAGGAGATTAGTGATAAAAATGATTTCATTTGTAAAAAGTAAAAGAGCATGAAATGAATGATACTTATGACTTAGTAATAAAGAACAGGTTGAGGATCCGGAGATGCTCTGTCATCTGAATCTCTAGTTTTCTACTGTCTTCTTCTCTAAACATGCATGATTTCTTTCTATGGCAAGCTGTATGTTGGTGGATCACCGTTGTCAAGGGCTACCATCCGTTCTCTCAGTAAAAATGGTCCAGGTACGGTTTCTGTACGACTAATCAACTGTCAGATCTCTCGTCTCGGATGAAAAATGCCAGGCACAGCTACCGCACGGCTAATCATCTGTCGGTTCTCACTTGTGTCGGAATAGGATCTCTCTATCCTTTTGCACACTGTCACTGTGCCCAACATTCCTGAGTTTGAAGCTCATCACAGTCATCCCATCCCAGATCCTACTCGGAATACCACAGATAAGGTTTAGACTTTCTGGATCTCAGAAATGCTGTCAATTAGTTCTAGCCTCTACTACAAAGGTTCTGAGCTCACGGGTTTAGATGCTCTGTTGTCAGGAGATGCAAGTCAAACTCGTGGATTAGAAACCCAAGAGATATGCACTCAAGTTGTCGCCCAATGACTACGTTGAGCTCAGATAGAACGGGAGTGGATGTGAAGCATGCGTTCATAAATTTGAGAATGATGATGAGTGTCACGGATCATCATATTCTTTATATTGAAGTACGAGTGAGTATCTTAGAACAAAATTAAGCGTGATCGAATAGAAGACAATAGTAATTGTATTAATCCATTGAGACACAGCAGAGCTCCTCACCCCCACCTATGGGATTTAGAGACTCATGCCGTAGAAGATACAATATGAGATGTAAAATGTCATGAGTTCTAAAATGAATCTCTAAAAGTAGTTTTTATACTAAACTAGTAACTTAGATTTATAGAAAATGAGTAACTAAGTGCAGATAGTGCAGAAAATGAGTAACTTGGTGAGTGTTTGGACTGATCTTTGAAGCTTTCACGTGCATAGGCCATTCTTGGAGTTAAATTCCAGCTTGGGTGCTAGTTTGTGCATTTAACTCCAGCTCTGGTGCCAGTTCTGGCATTTTACGTCAGAAAAAAGGTCTCTCACTGGCGTTTAATGCCAGTTTTGGCCATCAAATCTCGGGCAAAGTATAGACAATTATACATTGTTAGAAAGCCCAAGATTTTAGCTTTCCACACCAATTGAGAGAGCGCCAATTATACTTCTGTAGCTCCAGAAAAATGCGTTTGAGTGCAGAGAGGTCAGAATCCAACAGCATCTGTAGTCCTTTCTCAGCCTCTGAATCAGATTTTTACTCAACTCCCTCAATTTCAGCCAGAAAATACTTGAAATTATAGAAAAATATACAAACTCATAGTAAAGTCCAGAAATGTGATTTTGCATAAAAACTAATAAAAATATAATAAAAAGTAACTAAAACATACTAAAAACTACCTAAAAACAATGCCAAAAAGCGTATAAATTATCCGCTCATCACAACACCAAACTTAAATTGTTGCTTGTCCCCGAGCAACTGAAAATCAATTAGGATAAAAAGAAGAGAATATACTATAAATCCAAAAATATCAATGAATATTAATTCTAATTAGATGAGCGGGACTTGTAGCTTTTTGCTTCTGAACAGTTTTGGCATCTCACTTTTTCCTTTGAAGTTTAGAATGATTGGCTTCTCTAGGAACTTAGAATTTCGGATAGTGTTATTGATTCTCCTAGTTAAGTATGTTGATTCTTGAACACAGCTACTTTTATGAGTCTTCGCCGTGGCCCTAAGCACTTTGTTTTCCAGTATTACCACCGGATACATAAATGCCACAGACACATGACTGGGTGACCCTTACAGATTGTGACTCAGCTTTGCTAGAGTCCCCAGTTAGAGGTGTCCAGAGCTCTTAACCACACTCTTTTTGCTTTGGATCACGACTTTAACCACTCAGTCTCAAGCTTTTCACTTGGACCTGCATGCCACAAGCACATGGTTAGGGACAGCTTGATTTAGCCGCTTAGGCCTGGATTTTATTTTCTTGGGCCCTCCTATCCTTTGATGCTCAAAGCCTTGGATCCTTTTTACCCTTTCCTTTTGGTTTTAAGGGCTATTGGCTTTTTCTTTTTCTTTCTAATTTTTTTTTTGCCACTTCTTGTTTTTTTCAAGCTTTTGCTTTTTCACTGCTTTTTCTTACTTCAAGAATCAATTTCATGATTTTTCATATTATCAATAGCATTTCTCTTTGTTCATCATTCTTTCAAGAGCTAACAATTTTAACATTCATAAACAACAAGATCAAAAATATGCACTGTTCAAGCATTCATTCAGAAAACAAAAAGTATTGTCACCACATCAATATAATTAAACTAAATTCAAGATAATTTCGAAATTCATGTACTTCTTGTTCTTTTGAATTAGAAATATTTTTCATTTAAGAGAGGTGAAGGATTCATGGAATTATTCATAGTCTTAAGACATAGTTACAAAATACTAATAATCATGTAATAAAGACACAAAACATAGATAAACATGAAGCATAAAAATCGAAAAACAGAGAATTAAGAACAAGGAAGTTAAGGAATGAGTCCACCTTAGTGAGGGTGGCGCCTTTTGGAAGGACCAATGGTGCTTTTCCGGCTCCTTTATGTCTATTCCTTGCCACTGTTGCTTGATCCCTAGTGATTTTGGTGCTCTTATCCTTATTTGCTCCCAATAGTTGTATGGAGGATAATTTATCCCCTAGGGTATCTCAGGAATCTCTTGATTTGCAGTCAATTGTTCTACCACTGAGCTATAAACCTTTTAGATGAGTCTCTCCATCTCCCATGACTCAGAGGTGGAAGCTTTTGTCTTTCCTTTTCTCTTTTCTTTTTTTTTTTTTTGAGGTTTCTCTGGCCTTAGGTGTCATCAATGGTTATGGAAAAGCAAAAAAGCTATGCTTTTACCACACCAAACTTAGAAAATTTCTCGCCCTTGAGCAAGAGAAGAAAGAAAAGATGAAGAATAAGAAGAAGATATGGAGGAGATGGAGGGATGTGTGTATTCGGCTATATGGGTGGGATTGGGTGGGAAAGAGAATTTGAATTTTGAAGGTAGGTGGGGTGTATGGGGAAGAGTGGATAGATGTGAGTGGTGTATGAAAAACAGAAGGGATGACCATGAATGGAGAGAGAGAAGGTGAGGTAGGTGGGGATCCTGTGGGGTCCACAGATCCTGAGGTGTCAAGGATTTACTTCCCTGCACCAATTAGGTATGTAGAATGCCTTTGCATACAATTCTGGCATTTAAACACCGAAGTGATGCTCAATTTGGGCGTTCAACGCCCAATTGTAGCATGTTTCTGGCGTTGAACGCCAGCTCTATGCTCTGTTCTGGCGTTGAACGCCAGCCAGATGCTCCTTACTGGCGTTTAAACGCCAGTAAGTCCTTCCTCTAGGGTGTGATTTTTCTTCTGCTGTTTTTGATTCTGTTTTTAATTTTAGTATTTTTTTCGTGACTCCACATGATCATGAACCTAATAAAACATAAAAGAGCAATAAAAAGAAAAATAAAATTATATAAATAAAAATTGGGTTGCCTCCCAATAAGCGCTTCTTTAATGTCAATAGCTTGACAGTGGTCTCTCATGGAGCCTCACAGGTGATTAGGTCAATGTTAGGACCTCCCAACACCAAACTTAGAGTTTGGTTGTGGCCTCCCAACACCAAACTTAGAGTTTGACTGTGGGGGCTCTGTTTGACTCTGCATTGAGAGAAGCTGTTCATGCTTCCTCTCATTACCAAATAACTTGGCATTTAGCTTCATGATGGCTCCTAGATATTGAGCAACTTGCTCTCCAGTTACATCTTCATCCTCTTCAGAGGAAGAATAGTCTTCAGAGCTCATGAATGGCAGAAGGAGATTTAATGGAATCTCTATTGTCTCTATATGAGCCTCAGATTCCTTTGGATCCTCAATAGGGAACTCCTTCTTGCTTGAGGGATGTCCCATGAGGTCTTCCTCATTGGGATTCACGTCCTCTCCTTCCTCTCTAGGTTCGGCCATATTGATTATATCAATGGCCTTGCACTCTCTTTTTGGATTTTCTTCAATATTACTTGGGAGAGTACTAGGAGGGGTTTTAGTGATTTTCTTACTCAGCTGGCCCACTTGTGCCTCCAGATTTCTGATGGAGGACCTTGTTTCATTCATGAAACTTAAAGTGGCCTTAGACAGATCAGAGAATAAATTTGCTAAGTTAGAGGTATTCTGTTCATAATTCTCTGTCTGTTGCTGAGAAGATGATGGATAAGGCTTGATATTGCTGAGCCTATTTCTTCCACCATTATTAAAGCCTTGTTGAGGCTTTTGTTGATCCTTCCATGAAAAATTCGGATGATTTCTCTGATGTGCGAAAAACGATCCGACACAAAACTCACCGGCAAGTGTACCGGGTCGCATCAAGTAATAATAACTCACATGAGTGAGGTCGATCCCACAGGAATTGAAGGATTGAGCAATTTTAGTTTAGTGGTTGATTTAGTCAAGCAAACAGAAGTTGATTTGGGTGAATTTGTGTTCGACAAGAATTAAATTGCATGAGAATGTAAAAGGGAATGGGTAATTTACAGAAAATTAAAGAGAACAGAAAATAAAATGCTGAATCTTAAAGAACAAGAAATTAAATGGCAGAAACTTAGAACGCAAGAAACGTAAATTACAGAATCTTAGAGTGCAAGAAATATAAATGACTTGAAAAATAAAAGGGGAATGGAAATTGGATCTGCAGGAATTAAACAAGGAAAAGCAAAACTCAACAGAACGAAGAGTAATTGATGGAATTAGTTGAACCGGATCACAAACTAAAAGGAAAATAAGCTTGGTGTAGTAATTAAACAAGGAAATTAAAATGGAAACTAATAGATCTTAGGACCCAAGAGATTAGATAACCAAGTCTAGATCTCAATGCCTTCCTAGATCCAAATTCAGAGAGCAATTGCAAAATTAAAGAAGAGAGCAATTTAGAAATATAAATCCAAGTTCAATTTTCAGAAGTTGCAGTAAGAAAACAGAGAGATCTCAAGGTGAGATTGAGATAGAATTTCCTCAATTCTTCAACACCCAAGACTCAAGACAAGTGTATATGAAATTGAAAACAAGAAAACTAAGAGGAAGAGAATTCAATTCTTCTTCCCAGGACTCAGAATTCTGAAGGCAATAACCAAAAATGTAAAAGCGAGCTCTCTATAACTATTCTGAAAATTCTAAAAAGAAAGCTCCCGGAAAAACTTAAATTCTAAGCTATTTATACACTCTCTTCAAATGATCTTCAAGCCTTGAATTGGGCCTTTGCTCTTGATGGAATTGGGTTGACAAAAGCCTCTGTTGATTGCTCTTGGAGTTGGAGAGAAACCCACTTGTGAACCGGGCCATGAATCATTAAAGCTTGAGTCAAAGCTTGAGGGCAAGCTTTGGCTCAAGCTTTTCATATCAGCTAGCCTCCCGGGCTGTCATCCACGTTTGAGCCAAAGTTTGAGGTCAAACTTTGAGCCAAACGTGGATCCCCCTTGAATGCTTCTTGGCCAACGTTTGCCTAAAAGCTTGAGGGCAAACGTTGGCGCAAGCTTTTGTTCCCCTGGGTGTTTGTTGTGGCGCCAACGTTTGCCTAAAAGCTTGAGGGCAAACGTTGGTGCAAGCTTTTGCTCCCCTGGGTGTTTGTTGTGGCACCAACATTTGCTTAAAAGCTTGAGGGCAAACGTTGGTGCAAGCTTTTGCTCCTTCCAGGGTGTTTTCAACTCCTCCTAAAGTTTGAGCTAAAGTTTGAGGCAAGCTTTGGCTCAAGCTTTTTGTTCTCTCTTATTCCTTGCCATTCCTTCTTTCTTCAACCTTCTTCAAAGCTCTTTTCACCTATCATCAATCAACCAAAAACATCAAAGCTATGCTCAAAATCATGAGATTGTCTCTCTTTCATAATTTATGACAATTATAGCACAAAATCGCATGAAATTGCATTAATTCATCCATGGTTGATTGAATCAAAGGAAACATGAAATTCTACCCAATTGGCTTACTTATGGCTCAAGAAAATGCATAAAATCAATTGAAAACAAAAGAAAAAGACTAGTGAAACTAGGCTAAGATGACTGATGAGTGGATATTTTATACGCTTTTTGGGGGTAATTTCATGTAGATTTTAGTATGTTTTAACTAGTTTTTAGTAGAATATTATTAGTTTTTAGGCAAAAATCATATTTCTGGACTTTACTATGAGTGTGTGTATTTTTCTGTGATTTCAGGTATTTTCTGGCTAAAATTGAGGGAGTTGAGCAAAAATCTGACTTAGGCTGAAAAAGGACTGCTGATGCTGTTGGATCCTGACCTCCCTGCACTCGAAATGGATTTTCTGGAGCTACAAGAGTCCAATTGGCGCGATCTCAACGGCGTTGGAAAGTAGACATCCAGGGCTTTCCAGCAATATATAATAGTCCATACTTTGCGCAAGGATAGACGACGTAACTTGGCGTTGAACGCCAAGTTCATGTTGCTGTCTGGAGTTAAACGCCAGAAAAACGTCATGATCCGGAGTTGAATGCCCAAAACACGTCATAACCTGGAGTTTAACGCCAAGAAAGGCCTCTACTCGTGGATAGCTTTAATCTCAGCCCCAGCACACACCAAGTGGGCCCCAGAAGTGGATTTCTGCACCAATTATCTTAGTTTATTCATTTTCTGTAAACCTAGGTTAGTAGTTTACTATTTAAACAACTTTTACAGACATTTCTTGTACCTCATGACATTTTCAGATCTGAATTACATACTTTGTGGCGGCATGAGTCTCTAAACTCCATTGTTGGGGGTGAGGAGCTCTGCGGCGTCTCGATGATTTAATACAATTCCTTTGTTTTCCATTCAAACACGCTTGTTCTTATCTAAGATGTTTATTCGCGCTTAATTGTGAAGAAGGTGATGATCCGTGACACTCATCACCTTCCTCAATCCATGAACGTGTGCCTGACAACCACCTCCGTTCTACATCAGATTGAATGAATATCTCTTAGATTCCTTAATCAGAATCTTCGTGGTATAAGCCGGATTGATGGCGGCATTCATTAGAATCCGGAAAGTCTAAACCTTGTCTGTGGTATTCCGAGTAGGATTCCGGGATTGAATGACTGTGACGTGCTTCAAACTCCTGAGGGCTGGGCGTTAGTGACAGACGCAAAAGAATCAATGGATTCTATTCCAACCTGATTGAGAACCGACAGATGATTAGCCGTGCTGTGACAGAGCATAGGAACGTTTTCACTGAGAGGATGGGAAGTAGCCATTGACAACGGTGACACCCTACATAGAGCTTGCCATGGAAGGAGCCTTGCGTGTGTTGAAGGATTTCAAGGAAGAGTTGAAGTCAAAGGATAAAGCATCTCCAAAACTCCAACATATTTCTCATTACTGCACAACAAGTAACACTGTTATTCTCTTTTATTTTTATAATCAAATCTGGTAATTTCACTTTTAATCCTATTGGCCTCCTGACTAAGATTAATAAAATAAACATTGATTGCTTCAAGCCAATAATCTCCGTGGGATCGACCCTTACTCACGTAAGGTATTACTTGGACGACCCAGTGCACTTGCTGGTTAGTTGTGCGAATCACAAATTCGTGCACCAAGTTTTTGGTGCCGTTGCCGGGGATTATTGAGTTTGGACAATTGAAGGCTTATTTTATTTCTTAGATTAGGAATAAATTATTTTTTGTTGTTACAGAGTCATTAAATTTTGATAGGATAGTTTCTTTTCAAAAATTTCTTTTCAAAAATATTATTTTTCTTAATTAATTGTTAATTTTTCGTGAGTTTAGTGTCTTATTCTAAGTTTGGTGTTAATTGCATATTTTATATTTTCTTTAAAATTTTCGTGTTAGTGTTCTTGGTTCTTCATTGACCTTCAAGTTGTTCTTGTTTATTTTTCTGGTTTGATCTCAAGTTTTTCTTGTTTTGTGTCTTTTCTTGTTTTTCTTGTGCTTTTTCAAAACATTAACTTTCAAGAATTATACTTTTATCCATAAAAATAACACATTTTTAAAATACATTACATTTTTAGCTCAGTTGGTTATAGCGGGGATTTATGTTCTTAACAATTGGGCACTTTCTTTTTAAAATCCTTTTTCAAAAATAATTTTTCTTGATTCAATCTTGTGCCAAACTCTAAGTTTGGTGTTTTCTTGTTGATCTTTCTTTAATTTTCGAAAATTTCATTAAAACTTTCAAAAATTTTAAATTTGGTGTTCTTTCTTGTGGATCAGGCTCATGAATTCAATCAGCAATTAGATTTTCTAACTCAGCAGCTAGCCGAATTCAAGGAAATATTACAGGAAACAAGAGTGGCTAACAGGAACATGGAAGTACAATTAAAGCAGACAGAAAAGCAACTGTCAAAACAAATAACAGAAGAATGCCAAGCAGTTCAATTAAGAAGTGGGAAAACATTAAATACCTCACTTCAGAGTAGCAGGAAACCAAGAAATGAACAGGTGGATACTCAAAATCCCTCTGAGGACAATCAGAGCCCAGAGAGGAATAAAGCTGGCGCTGAACGCCCAGACCATGCTCATTCCTGGCGTTCAACGCCAGAAACAAGCATGAATCCGGCGTTGAACGCCCAAAGGGAACATGGTTCTGGCGTTCAAACGCCAGTAACAAAGGGGGAGATAGCGTCTAACGCCACTCCAGCTCCCACCTCTGGCATTCAAATGCCAGTGGGGGATCAGTCACCTACGAGTGCTGATGATAACCCTTCTAAAAAGGCTTCCCAACCCACTTCTGTAGGTAATAAACCTGCAGCAACTAAGGTTGAGGAATACAAAGCCAAAATGCCTTATCTTCAAAAACTTCGCCAAGCGGAACAGGATAAGCAATTTGCCCGCTTTGCAGACTATCTTAGGACTCTTGAAATAAAGATTCCGTTTGCAGAAGCACTTGAGCAAATACCCTCTTATGCTAAGTTCATGAAAGAAATCTTAAGTCATAAGAAGGATTGGAGGGAGACTGAAAAAGTTTACCTCACTGAAGAATGCAGTGCAGTCATTCTGAAAAGCTTACCTGAGAAGCTTAAAGATCCTGGGAGCTTTATGATACCATGCACATTAGAGGATACTTGTACCAAGCAAGCTTTATGTGATCTTGGGGCAAGTATCAACCTAATACCTGCATCTACTATCAGAAAGCTTGGTTTAACTGATGAAATTAAACCAACCAGGATATGTCTTCAACTTGCTGATGGCTCCATTAAATACCCATCAGGTGTGATTGAAGACATGATTGTCAAGGTTGGGCCATTCGCCTTTCCTACTGACTTTGTGGTGCTGGAAATGGAGGAGCACAAGAGTGGAACTCTCATTCTAGGAAGACCTTTCCTAGCAACTGGCCGAACCCTCATTGATGTCCAAAAAGGGGAAGTAACCTTGAGAGTCAATGAGGAAGAGTTCAAGTTGAATGTTGTCAAAGCAATGCAACATCCAGACACCCCAAATGACTGCATGAGTGTTGATATTATTGACTCTCTGGTAAGAGAGGTCAATATGGCTGAGAGTCCCGAATCAGAGCTAGAGGACATCTTTAAAGACGTCCAGCCTGATCTGGAGGAGTCAGAGAAAATAGTGAAACCTCTGAAAATCCCTCAGGAAGAGGAGAAACCTCCTAAACCCGAGCTCAAACCATTACCACCTTCCCTAAAATATGCATTTCTGGGAGAAGGTGATACCTTTCCTGTAATTATAAGCTCTACCCTAGAGCCACAGGAAGAGGAAGCACTAATTCAAGTGCTAAAGACACACAAGACAGCTCTTGGATGGTCCATCAGTGATCTTAAGGGCATTAGTCCAGCCAGATGCATGCACAAGATCTTACTGGAGGATGACGCCAAGCCAGTGGTTCAACCACAAAGGCGGCTGAACCCAGCTATGAAAGAAGTGGTGCAGAAAGAGGTCACTAAATTACTAGAGGCTGGGATTATTTATCCTATTTCTGACAGCCCCTGGGTGAGCCCTATCCAAGTAGTCCCTAAGAAAGGTGGCATGACAGTGGTTCATAATGTAAAAAATGAACTGGTTCCTACAAGAACAGTTACAGGGTGGCGTATGTGCATTGATTATAGAAGGCTCAATACAGCCACCAGAAAGGATCATTTTCCTTTACCATTCATAGACCAGATGCTAGAAAGACTAGCAGGTCATGAATACTACTGCTTCCTGGATGGATATTCAGGTTATAATCAAATTGCAGTAGATCCCCAGGATCAGGAGAAAACGGCATTCACATGCCCATCCGGAGTATTTGCATACAGAAGGATGCCATTTGGCCTGTGCAATGCACCTGCAACCTTTCAGAGGTGCATGCTCTCAATTTTCTCTGATATGGTGGAAAAATTCCTGGAAGTCTTCATGGATGATTTTTCAGTATTTGGAGACTCATTCAGCTCCTGCCTTAACCATTTAGCACTTGTTCTGAAAAGATGCCAAGAGACTAACCTGGTTTTAAACTTGGAAAAATGTCACTTTATGGTGACTGAAGGAATTGTCCTTGGGCACAAAATTTCGAACAAGGGAATAGAGGTGGATCAAGCTAAGGTAGAAGTAATTGAAAAATTACCACCACTTGCCAATGTTAAGGCAATTAGAAGCTTTCTGGGGCATGAAGGATTCTATAGGAGGTTTATAAAGGATTTTTCAAAAATCGCCAAACCTCTGAGCAACCTGCTAGCTGCTGACACGCCTTTTATCTTTGATGAAGAGTGTCTGCAGGCATTTAAGACTCTGAAAGCTAAATTGGTTACAGCACCAATCATCTCTGCACCAGACTGGACTTTACCATTTGAGTTGATGTGTGATGCCAGTGACCATGCCATTGGTGCAGTGTTGGGACAAAGGCATGACAAGCTTCTGCACGTCATTTATTATGCTAGCCGTGTTCTAAATGACGCACAGAAGAACTACACAACCACAGAAAAAGAGCTACTTGCAGTGGTTTACGCCATTGACAAATTCAGATCCTATTTAGTAGGATCAAAAGTGATTGTGTACACTGATCATGCTGCTCTTAAATATCTACTCACAAAGCAGGATTCAAAACCCAGAATCATCAGATGGGTGCTGCTTCTGCAAGAGTTTGATATAGAAATAAGAGACAGAAAAGGGACAGAGAATCAAGTGGCAGATCACCTGTCCCGAATAGGACCAGTGGAAGGGGCGTCCCTCCCTCTCACTGAGATCTCTGAAACCTTTCCGGATGAGCAATTGTTTGCCATCCAGGAAGTGCCATGGTTTGCAGACATTGCAAACTACAAGGCAGTGAGATTCATACCCAAAGAGTACAGTAGGGTGCAATCAAAGAAATTAATCACAGATGCAAAATACTATCTTTGGGATGAACCATATCTCTTCAAGAGATGTGCAGACGGAGTAATCCGTAGATGTGTGCCTAAAGAAGAAGCACAGAAGATCCTTTGGCATTGCCATGGATCACAGTATGGAGGACATTTTGGAAGTGAACGAACAGCCACAAGAGTCCTCCAAAGTGGCTTCTACTGGCCTACTCTCTATAAAGACTCCCGAGCATTTGTGCTTAATTGTGACAGTTGCCAAAGATCCGGCAACCTACCTCACAGTTATGCCATGCCTCAACAAGGGATCTTGGAGATTGAGTTGTTTGATGTATGGGGCATTGACTTCATGGGACCTTTTCCACCATCATACTCAAACACTTATATTCTGGTGGCAGTGGATTATGTATCCAAATGGGTGGAGGCTATTGCAACACCTACTAATGACACTAAAACAGTGTTAAAATTCCTCCAGAAACATATCTTCAGCAGATTTGGTATCCCTAGAGTATTAATCAGTGATGGGGGCACTCATTTCTGCAATAAACAGCTTTACTCTGCTCTGGTACGTTATGGAGTTAACCACAGGGTAGCTACTCCATATCACCCACAAACTAATGGGCAAGCTGAAGTCTCAAATAGAGAACTCAAAAGAATCCTGGAACGGACTGTAATTAACCGTAGAAAGGATTGGGCAAGGAGCTTGGATGATGCTCTGTGGGCATACAGAACAGCGTTCAAGACCCCTATAGGGACCTCTCCATACCAGCTTGTGTATGGAAAGGCATGTCACTTGCCAGTGGAACTGGAACATAAGGCCTACTGGGCAACCAGATTCCTAAACCTTGATGCCAAATTAGCTGGAGAAAAACGATTGCTCCAGTTAAATGAGCTAGAGGAATTTAGACTCAATGCTTTCGAAAATGCAAAAATTTACAAAGAGAAAGCAAAAAGATGGCATGATAAGAAATTGTCATCCAGAGTCTTTGAGCCGGAGCAGAAAGTTCTGCTATTTAATTCCAGGCTCAAATTATTCCCCGGGAAATTAAAATCCCGGTGGAGAGGTCCATATGTGATCACAAGCGTATCACCATATGGATACGTAGAGCTTCAGGATAATGAATCCAACAAAAAGTTCATTGTTAATGGACAAAGAGTTAAACACTATCTTGAAGATAATTTTGAGCAAGAATGCTCAAGACTGAGACTTCATTGAAGATCAGTGACAGTCCAGCTAATGACATTAAAGAAGCGCTTGCTGGGAGGCAACCCAGCCATTTACAAAGTTTATTTACTAATTAAATAAATTTTCTTGTCTTTACAGGTTTGAGTCCAAGTATCTTCAAGGGTGAAATAGCAATTGGTTGAAGTCACAAAGTTACAGGGAAATTTGGAAGCTCACTGGCGTGAAAAAAAAAAAAAAAACCAGTAAGAAATACTTTGGGCGTTAAACGCCCAAAAGAAGCACCCACTGGGCGTTTAACGCCAGTAAGGGTAGCCATCTGGGCGTTAAACGCCAGAAAGGAGCATCTTCTGGGCGTTAAACGCCAGAAAGATGCACCTTCTGGGCGTTTAACGCCAGTCTGCTAGCATCCTGGGCGTTCAGGAAAACGCCCAGTGACGAAGGACTTTCTGGCGTTCAACGCCAGAATGATGCATCAACTGGGCGTTGAACGCCCAGGAGAAGCAACATCTGGGCGTTAAACGCCCAAACCATTCAGCAGTTGGGCGTTTAACGCCAGGATGGTGGGGAGGAGGTAAAATTCGTTTTCCTTCACATTTTTTCTAATTTTTTTTTTATGTTTCAATTCATGATTTCTTGCATAAACATATTTTAAATTATCATCCCTCAATCCAAATTAGTGTTCTAAAAATCCTAATTTCTAAAATCCCTTTTTCAAAAATATCAAATGTATCTTAATTTATAAAAATAAATGGTTTTCCAATCCAATCCAACTCTTTTAAAATTTGTTTTCAAAACTCAAGTTTCTTTTTAAAATCTTTTTCAAAATTTAAAATTTCAGATTTATCTTTTAAATTATTATTCATATCTTTCTCTTTTAAAATTATATCTTTTTCTTATCATATCATTTAAAATCATATCTTCTATCTTATCTCTTTCTTATTTTTCGAAAATTTCCCACCCCCCTCCCTATATATTATATTCGGCGCCCTCCTCATCACCACCACTCCACAATTGTTCTCCTTTTATCCCTCTTCTTTCTTCTCTTTTGCTTGAGGACAAGCAAAGCTCTAAGTTTGGTGTGTTTTACCCGTGATCACAAAAACTATTGTGTCTCTTGATCATGGCCCCTAAAGGGAAACAACCCAACCCAAGAGGCAAGAAAGAAAATACTCCAAAGCCACTTTGGAATCAAGGGAAGTTCTTAACTAAAGAACATTCAGACCATTACTACAAGATAATGAGTCACAGATCAGTGATCCCGGAAGTCAGATTTGATCTGAAAGAAGATGAATATCTGGAGATCCAAGAGCAAATTCGAAACAGGAATTGGGAAATTCTGGCCAATCCTGAAACGAAAGTGGGGAAGAACATGGTTCAGGAATTTTATGCTAATTTATGGCAGACAGAAAGGCAAAGAATCATTAGAGCTGCTCTCTTTGACCATAAGACCTTAGTCAGAGGAAAGATCATTCATACCAATTCTGACAAGATCAGGGAGATATTCAAGATTCCTCAACTGAAAGATGACCCAGACTCCTTTAATAGGAGAATGATGAGGGTCAATAAAGGGTTAGACAAGATCCTGGAGGATATATGCATCCCTGGAGCCAAGTGGACTACCAGCACGACTGGCATCCCAGTTCAACTCAAAAGGGAAGATCTGAAACCAGTAGCCAGAGGCTGGCTGGATCTCATTGGGCGTTCCATATTGCCCACCAGCAACCGTTCTGAAGTTACCATCAAAAGAGCTGTCATGATTCACTGCATCATGCTGGGAAAAGAAGTGGAAGTCCATCAGCTGATCTCATGTGAGCTATATAAAATAGCAAACAGGAATTCTAAGGACGCCAAATTGGCTTATCCAAGCCTAATTTCTATGCTTTGCAAAGATGCTGGAGTAAAGATGGGAATAACTGAATATATCCTAATTGAAAAGCCCATTACTGGAATATCAATGGTCAGACAACAGCAACAAGATGATTCAACCAAGAGGAGAGCACAAGAAGCCCTCCCAGAACTGCCCCAATTCGAATACTGGGAACATCTTGAAGCTTCTATTTCCAGATTGCAAGAAACTATGGATCAAATAAAGGAAGAACAGAATAATCAAAGTAGCATGATTTGCAAACTGCTCAAGGAACAGGAGGAGCAAGGGCGTGATCTAAGGGAGCTGAAGCGCCAAAAGATTAATCCATGAAAAAGCACCACACATATTAGAGGAACACCTACTCCTCAAAACAACAGGTTGCTGAGTTCCAATTTTTTTTCCTTTTCTTTTCCTGCTTTCAACTTAGTGATAGGATAATTATAGAAATTTACCTTAGGAGATATTTAGTTTGTCTATTTTGATTTTATTTCCAATTAAGCTATAATTTATTTTTCTCATCATCATCAGGCATGAATAAAGTAGTAGATTTTTTTCAGAATAGAGAAGTAATTTATATTTTCGAGTTCTTAATAATAAAAATTATAATTAATTATGTGTGGCGGCAATACTTTTTGTTCTCTGAATGAATGCTTGAACAGTGCATAAATTGTACTTTGAATTTGATGAATATTGGCTCCTGAAAGGATGAGGAACACAAAAAATATTATTGATGATCTGAAAAATCATGAAATTGATTCTTGAAGCAAGAAAAAGCAGTCCAAAAAAAAAAAAAAACAAGCCATGAGCACTAGCCAAGAGTAAAAAAGGGATCCAAGGCTTTGAGCATCAATGGATAGGAGGGCCCAAGGAAATAAAATCCAGGCCTAAGCGGCTAAACCAAGCTGTCCCTAACCATATGCTTGTGGCATGCAGGTCCAAGTTACAAGCTTGAGACTGAGTGGTTAAAGTCGTGATCCAAAGCAAAAGAGTGTGCTTAAGAGCTCTGGACACCACTAACTGGGGACTTTAGCAAAGCTAAGTCACAATCTGAAAACAAAGTGCTTAGGGCCACGGCCAAGACTCATAAAATAACTGTGTTCAAGAATCAACATACTACACTAGGAGAGTCAATAATACTATCTGAATTCTGAGTTCCTAAGGATGCCAATCAGTCTGAAAATTTAAAGATACAGGGGGATGCCAAAACTGTTCAGAAACAAAAAGCTACAAGCCCCGCTCATCTAATAAGTTATTGAGCTTCATTTAAAACTCTAAAATATTGTTACTTCTTAATTTCTGCTAAAGCCTATTTTATTTATCTAGTTGCTTGAGGACAAGCAACAGTTTAAGTTTGGTGTTGTGATGAGCGGATATTTTATACGCTTTTTGGGAGTAATTTCATGTAGATTTTAGTATGTTTTAATTAGTTTTTAGTAGAATATTATTAGTTTTTAGGCAAAAATCATATTTCTGGACTTTACTATGAGTGTGTGTATTTTTCTGTGATTTCAGGTATTTTCTGGCTGAAATTGAGGGAGTTGAGCAAAAATCTGACTTAGGCTGAAAAAGGACTGCTGATGCTGTTGGATCCTGACCTCCCTGCACTCGAAATGGATTTTCTGGATCCAATTGGCGCTCTCTCAACGGCGTTGGAAAGTAGACATCCAGGGCTTTCCAGCAATATATAATAGTCCATACTTTGCGCAAGGATAGACGACGTAACTTGGCGTTGAACGCCAAGTTCATGTTGCTGTCTGGAGTTAAACGCCAGAAAAACGTCATGATCCGGAGTTGAACGCCCAAAACACGTCATAACCTGGAGTTTAACGCCAAGAAAGGCCTCTACTCGTGGATAGCTTTAATCTCAGCCCCAGCACACACCAAGTGGGCCCCAGAAGTGGATTTCTGCACCAATTATCTTAGTTTATTCATTTTCTGTAAACCTAGGTTACTAGTTTACTATTTAAACAACTTTTACAGACATTTCTTGTACCTCATGATATTTTCAGATCTGAATTACATACTTTGTGGCGGCATGAGTCTCTAAACTCCATTGTTGGGGGTGAGGAGCTCTACGGCGTCTCGATGATTTAATACAATTCCTTTGTTTTCCATTCAAACACGCTTGTTCTTATCTAAGATGTTTATTCGCGCTTAATTGTGAAGAAGGTGATGATCCGTGACACTCATCACCTTCCTCAATCCATGAACGTGTGCCTGACAACCACCTCTGTTCTACATCAGATTGAATGAATATCTCTTAGATTCCTTAATCAGAATCTTCGTGGTATAAGCCGGATTGATGGCGGCATTCATGAGAATCCGGAAAGTCTAAACCTTGTCTGTGGTATTCCGAGTAGGATTCCGGGATTGAATGACTGTGACGTGCTTCAAACTCCTGAGGGCTGGGCGTTAGTGACAGACGCAAAAGAATCAATGGATTCTATTCCAACCTGATTGAGAACCGACAGATGATTAGCCGTGCTGTGACAGAGCATAGGAACGTTTTCACTGAGAGGATGGGAAGTAGCCATTGACAACGGTGACACCCTACATAGAGCTTGCCATGGAAGGAGCCTTGCGTGTGTTGAAGGATTTCAAGGAAGAGTTGAAGTCAAAGGACAAAGCATCTCTAAAACTCCAACATATTTCTCATTACTGCACAACAAGTAACACTGTTATTCTCTTTTATTTTTATAATCAAATCTGGTAATTTCACTTTTAATCCTATTGGCCTCCTGACTAAGATTAATAAAATAAACATTGATTGCTTCAAGCCAATAATCTCCGTGGGATCGACCCTTACTCACGTAAGGTATTACTTGGACGACCCAGTGCACTTGCTGGTTAGTTGTGCGAATCACAAATTCGTGCACCAATGACTTGTCATCATTCTCCATGATGAATTATAGGTATTTCCATAAGGTCCACCTATGTAATTTACCTCTGCCATTGCAGGGTTCTCAGGATCATAAGCTTCTTCTTCAGAAGATGCCTCTTTAGTACTGTTGGATGCATTTTGCCATCCATTCAGACTTTGAAAAATCATGTTGACTTGCTAAGTCAACACTTTGTTCTGAGCCAATATGGCATTCAAAGCATCAATTTCAAGAACTCCCTTCCTTTGAGGCGTCCCGTTATTCACAGAATTCCTCTCAGAAGTGTACATGAACTGGTTATTTGCAACCATGTCAATAATTTCTTAAGCTTCTGCAGGCGTTTTCTTTAGGTGAATGGATCCACCTGCAGAATGGTCCAATGACATCTTAGAGAACTCAGATAGACCATAATAGAATATATCTATCATGGTCCATTCTGAAAACATGTCAGAAGGACATCTTTTGGTCATCTGTTTGTATCTTTCCCAAGCTTCATAGAGGGATTCACCATCTTTTTGTTTGAAGGTCTGAACATCCACTCTAAGCTTGCTCAGCATTTGAGGAGGAAAGAACTTAGCCAAGAAGGCCGTGACCAGCTTATCCCAGGAGTCCAGGCTATCTTTAGGTTGTGAATCCAACCATGTTCTAGCTCTGTCTCTTACAGCAAAAGGGAAAAACATGAGCCTGTAGACTTCAGGATCTACTCTATTTGTCTTTACAGTCTCACAGATCTGCAAGAACTCAGTTAAAAACTGATAGGGATCTTCTTATGAAAGTCTATGAAACTTGCAGTTTTGTTGCATTAGAGCAACTAGTTGAGGTTTCAGCTCAAAATTGTTTGCCCCAATGGTAGGGATTGAGATGCTTCTTCCATCAAACTTGGAAGTAGGTGTAGTATAATCACCAAGCATCCTCCTTGCATTATTGTTGTTAGGTTCGGCTGCCATGTCTTTTTCCTATTCGAAAATTTCAGTAAGGTTGTCTTTGGATTGTTGTAATTTAGCTTCTCTTAATTTCCTCTTCAGAGTCCTTTCAGGTTCAGGGTCAGCTTCAACAAGAATGCCTTTTTCCTTGTTCCTGCTTATATAGGGAAGAAGAGAACAAGAAAAGAAAGAGAAATCCTCTATGTCACAGTAAAGAGGTTCTTTATTGTTAGTAGAAGAAGAAAGGGAATAAAGAAAGGAGAATCCAAACAGAAGGGTAAGGATAGGGGTAGTGAATTGAGATGAAGAGAGGTGAAGAGAAGTGTTAGTGAATGAATAAATAAATAGAATAATATGAGAGAAGGAGAAATTTTCGAAAATAAATTTTAAAAAAAGAGTTAAATGATTTTCGAAAAATAAAAATAAGAAATAAAATTAAAATTAAAATTTAAAACAATTAATTAATTAAATAAAGAATTTTTGAAAAAAGAGGGAGGTATTTTCGAAAATTAGAGAGAAAAGTTGTTAGGTGGTTTTAAAAAAGATAAGAAACAAACAAAAAGTCAAATAGTTAGTTGAAAAAAAAATTTGAAAATCAAATTTGAAAAGATAAGAAGATAAGAAGATAAGAAGTTAGAAAGATATTTTAAAATCAAATTTTTGAAAAAAGATAAAATTTTGAAAAAGATATGATATAAAAGATAAGATAAAAAGATATGATTAAAAATATATGGTTAGAAAAGATTTAATTTTTAAAATTAAAATTAATTACTTGACTAACAAGAAACTAAAAGATATGATTGTAGAATTTAAAGATTGAACCTTTGTTAACAAGAAAGTAACAAACTTCAAATTTTTTGAATCAATCACATTAATTGTTAGTGTAATTTCGAAAATTTGAAATAAAATTAAGAAAGAGATTTTGAAAATAATTTTAAAATTTTCGAAATTAATAAGATAAAAATGAAAAAGATTTGATTTTTAAAAAAAATTTTGAAAAGATAGGATTTTTAAAATTGAAAATTTGACTTGACTTATGAGAAACAACTAATTTTAAAAATTTTTGACTAAGTCAACTCAAATTTTCGAAAATTAGGAGAGAAATAAGGAAAAGATATTTTTTTTATTTTTGAATTTTTAATGAGGAGAGAGAAAAACACAAATATGACCCAAAACATGAAAATTTTGGATCAAAACACTTAATGCATGCAAGAACACTATGAATGTCAAGATGAACACCAAGAACACTTTGAAGATCATGATGAACATCAAGAACATATTTTTGAAAAAATTTTTTATGCAAAGAAAATATGCAAGACACCAAACTTAGAAATCTTTAATGCATGGACACTATGAATGCAAAAATGCATATGAAAAACAATAAAAGACACACAACAAGAAATCATCAAGATCAAACAATAAGACTTACCAAGAACAACTTGAAGATCATGAAGAACACTATGAATGCATGGAATTTTCGAAAAAATAATGCATAAATTTTAAAAACATGCAATTGACACCAAACTTAAAAATTGACTCAAGACTCAAGCAAGAAACACAAAATATTTTTGGTTTTTATGATTTTATGATTTTTTTGTATTTTCTTTTGATTTTTTTTTCGAAAAACATTTAGGAAAAAAGAAAATATGAAATTCAAAATTTTTAATAAGAATTCCAGGAATCTTTCAATATTTTTCTAAAGCCCCAATCCAAGGGTTGGGCATGGCTTAATAGCCAACCAGCTTTAGAAGATATAAATCAGGCATGCAACAGCTGATATTTCATCCAACTCCATATACATACCCGACCTATTGACAAGTGGAGGCCTCAATCCAAGGGGGTTTGGATATGGCTTTACAGCCAACCAGGCATCAACATGTTACTTGTGAAACTCTAGAATTCATTCTTAAAAATTTAGAATAATTTTCGAAAACAGATGAGAAATTTTTGAAAGATTTTTGAAAATTTTTTTTGAAATTAAAACAAAAAGAAAATTACCTAATCTGAGCAACAAGATGAACCGTCAGTTGTCCATACTCGAACAATCCCCGGCAACAGCGCCAAAAACTTGGTGGACGAAATTGTGATCATCAATAATGGCTCTTTAGTATGTGCATCTATTAACTCAGCACTTTCTTTCCACAACTTCGCTCAACTAACCAGCAAGTGTACTGGGTCGTCCAAGTAATAAAACTTACGTGAGTAAGGGTCGATCCCACAGAGATTGTTGGTATGAAGCAAGCTATGGTCACCTTGTAAATCTCAGTCAGGCGGATAATAATTAATTATGGAATTTCGAAAATCAAATAATAGTAAATAAACATAAAATAAAGATAAAGTTACTCATGTAATCCAATGGTGGGAATTTCGGATAGGTGTATGGAGGTGCTGTGTTCCTTCTGAATCTCTACTTTCCTACTTCTTCCTTCTAGTTTTTCATCACTCCTTTCTATGGCAAGCTATATGTAGGGCATCACCGTTGTAAATGGCTACATCCCATCCTCTCAGTGAAAAAAGTACAAATGCTCTGTCACAGCACGGCTAATCATCTGTCGGTTCTCAATCAGGTTGGAATAGAATTCAGTGATTCTTTTGCGTATTTCACTAACGCCCAGCCTTCAGGAGTTTGAAGCTCGTCACAATCATTCAATCCCGGAATCCTACTTGGAATACCACAGACAAGGTTAGACTTTCCGGATTCCCATGAATGCCGCCATCAATTATAGCTTCTACCACGAAGATTTTGATTAAGGAATCCAAGAGATACGCGCCCGATCTAAGGTAGAACGGAAGTGGTTGTCAGTCACGCATGTTCATAGGTGAGAATGATGATGAGTGTCACGGATCATCACATTCATCAAGTTGAAGTGCAACAAATATCTTAGAACAGGAATAAATCGAATTGGATAGAAGATAGTAGTAATTGCATTGAAACTTGAGGTACAGCAGAGCTCCACACCCTTAATCTTTGGTGTGTAGAAACTCCACCGTTGAAAATACATAAGTGATCAAGGTTCAAGCATGGCCGAATGGCCAGCCCCCAAAACAAAAACCAGGATGTCAAAATCCAAATATGGAACCAAGATAACCAAGATATCTAATAGACTAGTAAAAAGTTCTATTTATACTAAACTAGCTACTAGGGTTTACAGAGGTAAGTAATTGATGCATAAATCCACTTCCGGGGCCCACTTGGTGTGTGCTTGGGCTGAGCTTGATCTATCCACGTGATGAGGCTTCTCTTGGAGTTGAACGCCAAGTTGTAACGTGTTTTGGGCGTTCAACTCTGGTTCGTGACATGTTTCTGGCGTTGGACTCCAGAATGCAGCATGGAACTGGCGTTGAGCGCCAGTTTACGTCATCAAATTCCGAATAAAGTATGAACTATTATGTATTGCTGGAAAGCTCTGGATGTCTACTTTCCTATTCCATTAAGAGCGCGCCATTTGGAGTTCTGTAGCTCCAAAAAATCCATTTTGAGTGCAGGGAGGTCAGATTCCAATAGCATCAGCAGTCCTTTGTCAGCCTCTTATCAGAGTTTTGCTTAGGTCCCTCAATATCAGCCAGAAAATACCTGAAATCACAAAAAAACACACAATCTCATAGTAAAGTCTAGAAATGTGAATTTAGCATAACAACCAATGAAAACATCCCTAAAAGTAACTAGATCATACTAAAACCTACCTAAAAACAATGCCAAAAAGCGTATAAATTATCCGCTCATCGGAGGTGAAGAAAGATTTTTTTTAGGATTAGGATTTTTTTGAAATTGAAATTGAAAAATGAGAATTTGTAACATGTTCATGCAAGAAAGGATGGATGAAAACATGAAAATTTGAAAAAAATTGAGTTGGAAACAAAACTTCCTCCCCTCCACATTCCTAGCGTTAAACGCCCAAAATGGCATCCATTCTGGCGTTTAATTCCCAATTGTTGCTTGTTTCTGGCATTTAACGCCCAGCCAGATACCCTGGCTGGCGTTAAATGCCAGAAAGCCTTTATCACTGGAGTTTTTCTAAACCCCCAGGATGCTGCAATTCTGGCCCATTCTGGGCGTTTTCGTGCCAGTGAGCTCCTTTTCTCTGCTTTCTGCTCTGAATCCTTCTCTAACTCTATGAACTTTTGTAATTGAGAATCAATGTTGAAGATAATTTATATCAAACTCCTATAATTATTATTTAAATAATAGATAAACCCTACTAATGGTTGGGTTGCCTCCGAGCAAGCGCTTCTTTATTGTCTTTAGCTGGACCTTACTGAGCTTTAATCTAGTCTCAGTTTTGAACATTCTTGCTTAACATTACTCTCAAGATAATGTTTGACTCTTTCTCCATTAACAATGAACTTTTTGTCAGAATCGATATCCTGAAGCTCTATATATCCATATGGTGACACACTTGTAATCATATATGGTCCTCTCCACCGGGATTTCAGTTTCCCGGGAAATAATCTGAGCCTAGAATTAAACAGTAGAACTTTCTGCCTTGGCTCAAATACTCTGGATGACAGTTTCTTGTCATGCCACCTTTTTGCTTTCTCTTTGTAAATTTTTGCATTTTTGAAAGCATTGAGTCTGAATTTCTCTATCTCATTCAGCTGGAGCAATCTTTTCTCTCCAGCTAATTTGGCATCAAGGTTTAGGAATATGGTTGCCCAGTAGGCTTTATGCTCCAATTCCATGGGCAGGTGACAGGCCTTCCCATACACAAGCTGGTATGGAGAAGTTCCTATAGGGGTCTTAAATGCTGTTCAGTATACTTATAGAGCATCATCCAAGCTCCTTGCCTAATCCTTTCTACGGGCAATTACAGTCTGTTCCAGGATTCTTTTTAGTTCTCTATTAGAGACTTCAGCTTGCCCGTTTGTCTGTGGATGATATGGAGTTGCCACCTTGTGGCTAATTTTGTATCTGACCATAGCAAAGTAAAGCTGTTTATTGCGGAAATGAGTGCCTCCATCACTGATTAGTGCTCTAGGGACACCAAATCTACTAAAGATATGTTTCTGGAGGAACTTCAGCACTGTCTTAGTATCATTAGTGGGTGTTGCAATTGCCTCTACCCATTTAGATACATAGTCTACAGCCACCAGAATATAAGTGTTTAAGTGTGATGGTGGGAAAGGCCCCATGAAGTCAATACCCCATACGTCAAACAACTCAATCTCTAAGATTCCTTGTTGATGCATGGCGTAACCTTGAGGCAGATTACCAGCTCTCTGGCAACTGTCACAGTTACGTACAAACTCTCAGGAGTCTCTATAGAGGGTAGGCGAGTAGAAGCCATATTGGAAGACTTTTGTGGCTGTTCGCTGATGATTAGATTTTTGACGGTTTAGAATTTCACTAATAAAATCTCGTCGTAAAGTATAGTTTCTAAACCAACAATAACCCATTCATACAAAAAATTGTTTGTCACAAGTAACAAACCCCTAAATTTATAAACCGAAGTATTCAAACCTCGGGTCGTTCTCCCTAGGGATTACAATAAAGTGTCTTGTTATTGGTTATGGGTTATTTTGGGGTTTTGATAAGAGGCATGAAAGTAAATGGCAATGAAAATAAACTAACAACTAATAAAACTCTCGGTGAGATATGAGAGCTAGAAGTCCTATCCTAGTTATCCTCCTCAATTGTGATGAGAATTGTTCATTGCTCCCACTTAGTTAACCTCTAACCATGGAGGGAAGTCAAGTGGATGAATCAATTTGATCCCTCAAGTCCTAATTAACTCCTAGAGGAATGACTAGCTTTAGAGGCATTCAAATCAATTAGCAACTTCTAATTATCAATCAACAAAGGAATTAGATAACTCAAGTGTCACTAATTACTCTACCTAAGCCAAGAGGAACAAAACCTACACTAAAATCCAACCAAGCATTTCATTAAACACTTGGAAGGCATAAAAGGAAAGCATAGTAAATCAACAACAAGAATGAAATCTAGCAACAATTATTGCAAAGAATTAACGACAACAAATCAAGGAAATCACAATTATCATGAATTACCTCAAATTGCATTATTGAAAGAAAACAATTGAACAACAATCTATCCAAAACAAAATGAAGAATTACAATTATTAAAGTGCATAACTAGAAAGGGGAAGAGGAGAAGATTAAGACTTGATGAAGGAAAAGTGAATTGAGGCAAGAATTAAATCTAGATCTACGAAGAGAGATTAATCTAACCCTAATCCTAATTCTAGAGAGAAGTGAGAGCTTCTCTCTCTAAACTAACTCTAAACTATTCCTAAGTATACTATATGCTAGAATTCATAGATGCCTTCCCCTCAATCCTTGATCCTTTTATTACTTTCTCTTAGCAATTGGCGCCAAAATGGGTTCAGAAACCCTCTCAAATCGCCAGGCACGTGTTGCATTAATGAAGTCATGTGCGGTCATCGACGTGTGCGTGCACGGTACGTGTGCGCGTCCCTGGCCGATTCTGTAATGTGCGCGCGAGCGCCTTGTGCGCGTGCGTGCGAGCGCCTTGTGCGCGTGCGTGCGAGCGCCTTGTGCGCGTGCGTGCGAGCGCCTTGTGCGCGTGCGCGTGCTTGATCAAGATCAGTTCTCTGGCTTTTGTGCTTCTCTCCACTTGCATGCTTTCTTCCTTGCTCCCTTGATCCATGACTAGCCTATTTCAACCTGAGATTACTAGCAAACACATCAAGGCATCTTATGGAATCAAAGATGAATTAAAATTATCAAAATAAGGCTTAAAAAGCATGTTTTTACACTTTAGCACAAATACGGGAGAGATTACAAAACCATGCCAATTCATAGGTTAAATGCGAGAAAAGGTTATCAAAATACTCTAAATTCAATACAAGATAAACCCTAAAAATGGGGTTTATCAACCTCCCCACACTTAAACCTTAGCATGTCCTCATGCTAAAATAAGAAGGAACTAAGGGTTATGACATTTATTTGAATGCACTAAACTATATGAACTTATCTAGATGCAATTATCTAAAGCAAATGCAAATGCTTAGTTCAAACAAATCAATTCCCAAGAGACATGCATAAGCACAATAGCTAAGGCAATTGGAGTTAAGTCCCAACCACAATTGTATCGAATTATCAAAAAGAGTTCAAGCTTGCAAGAATATAAATAATATGGGTGAACACATGTGATTTGAATGCAAGAATATAGCATGTCCTCACCGGATGTGTATCCGCTCTATTCACTCAAGTGTTTAAGGGTTAATTCACTCAATTCTCCTCTAATCATGCTTTCCAAAATTTGATTTTCTTCTAACAATCAACACTTATTCAATGCATGCATACATTCATCATGAGGTTTTTCAATTAGGTTGTAATGGGGTTAGGGTCAAGGTAGGATCATTTATGATTAAGTGGACTAGAGTTTAGATCTTTGATTAGTATAGACTTTCCCACCTAACTATATAATGACCTCTACAAGTTCAAACTATTCTAACTACCCATTCTTCATTTTTTCCTTCTTACATATTCATGCATTCTATTCTTTAATTCGTAACACTTATGCATTGATTCCTTTTTATTGAGCTTCACCTTGGGGCATTTTGTCCCCTTTTATTATTTTTTTCTTCTCTTTTTTTTTCTTTTTATACTTTGTACAAGGACATCAATTGCATAAGGTCTTATACATTTAATCAATACATGAATATGTTCCTAATTCCTAAATATGAAAGTGTACTACCCCCTTTTTATCCCATCCAATGTTCCCAAGCCTCACCAACTTTGAATAATAAACACTCTCACTAGCCTAGGCTAATCAAAGATCCAAACGATGACTTTTCATTGGTTTTCCACCTTGGGCTTGTAATGTGCTAAAATGAGAATAAGTTGGTTAAGCATAGGCTCAAAATTGGCTAACAATGGAGAGTAAAATGTAGGCTATTTGGGTAAGTGGCTAATGAAATAATGGCCTCAATCATACAAATGCATGAATACAAGAAATAAATGGACATATAGAATCAAGCAAATCAAGGATCACAATCATAGAAAGAGAACAATTTCACACAAGAATAAAAAAATAAGTGGTTATAAAATGTAACCACATCAATAGGCTCAAGTCTCACAAGCTTGTGTTCTTAATTCAATACATGCTTCACAAAGTATGAATTCAAGCAAGTTTCACCAAGATTTTCTTTCAATCAATTAGGTTAATGCCCTATAATTGAACTTCTTGAAAAATCTCAATATTTGACTAAGCATTATTGTGATTGAAAAATTTAAAAATTTCCTTAGTTCACCCTTTTCTTTTTTGCTTAAAACCAATTTCTTATGCAAAAAGGGGTGACCAAGTTTTTTTTTTTTGCAATTCAGAGTATGTTTTCTAATCACAACCACAAACTAAAAAGAAAGACATGCAAAAATGTATATAGAAAAATCCAACTAAAAGTATGAAATCTATCATCTAAAACATCTAAAGATATCCATAAGCATCAAGGTATCTAAAATCCAAAATAAGCAGTAAAGGTATCCAAAATAAACTCAAAATGCATCAAATATATACAAAAGGTATGCAAAATAAGATAACTAGGCAAGTGGCCAAAATGTTCACCAGTCCTCTAATGATGCTACCGGTGGCCTCCCCACACTTAAGATCAAGCATCGTCCTCGATGCTAAACCGGAGGATCAGTGGAAGGCACAACGGTAGGCGCTGGCTCTGGCTGTGGCTGTGGGACCGGCTCCGCGTGGGTCTGTAGTGTCTGGAGCAGCTGAAGGTGCATCCTGTAGACTCGGTGCCTCCGCGTCCTCCTCCTGATGATCCAGCTCATCGAAGGCCGGAGAGTCGGGGAGCGGAGGTAACTCAGTGCCAAGAGAGATGAGCGCCTGGTCCATCCGATCCAGTCGGCGTTTGACATGGAGTCTCTCGCGCTCTAGAAACCGAAATAGACGCTGGACCAGTAAGTAAATAGGCTCAGGTGCGAAAGGAGGAGCTGTCGATGAAGAGGGAGCTGCTGCTGCAGAGGAGGATGGGGCTGCTGTAGGGGCTGACGGTCTAGCTGTCACCACTACTGCTCTAGCCCTAGAACGGCGTCTAGCTGGGGGCTTCTCATGCACCCAACCACCCCAAGGAATAGTAACCTCCTTGTCATCTTCATTAGGGGGTGGTGGTATCACATCATCATCTAACCAGGGGACCTCAGCTAGGGCAGCCATACTCGTGACCAAAGTAGGGAATGATAGTAGGCCACGAATATGTGCCCGCCACATACACTGCCGGATAAGTTGAGGAAAATAGACATCCTTCCCCTCCATAACACACCCAATCAGCAGAAGCATCTCCATAGGGATCTCAGAGAAGTGAGTGGTAGGCAAGATATAGTGGGCAAATATCATCTGCCAAGTCTTAGCCTCTCTAGTCAGCTGAGCGAAGAGCATCCCCTTAGGCTTGGTGTTGTTCGCATCCATGACACATGTAGCATCAGGTAAACCGATCACGCGCCTAAGCGCCTCATAATCAAAGGTCATGCTGTGTATAGCCAACTCGGCCTGCTGATGGGCGCAAGTGCCATCAGGAATATGTCGGCACTGCAAAGCCTCCTCTATGGCAGTCTCAGTAATCATGATCTCTCTACCCCTCAACTGAACCGAATCCAAAGTGGGACGGAAGAAGTTGCAATAAAATTCCTTCATCCAAGAGATGTTGATATCCCCCAAATCTCTGTCAACAAAATCCATACCCAACTCAAGGATCCGACTAGTAATGGACCGTCTCACATCATTGGGAAGGACAAGTTTCTTCTCGGTATTCAGTTTCGTCGTCCGATACTTGGAAAGACGAAGCTCACAGAAAAGATTGGGGAACTTAGTTGGGTCAGTAGAAGGTAACAGCTGATTTTCTTTTTCTTCGTCATTCAGATGATTTTTAGCATAATTCTTGTAGATGGAGGGAATAGAGGGTGTAGAATGTTTTCTTTTCTTGGAAGAGGTGGCTATAGCCTTTCCTTTATCCGACATCCTGAAAAAGAAATATAATAGAATATAAGCAATAAAGCATGTAGCACAAAGCAAAGAAAGCATATTCAGGATGTAAAATAGATGACAAGCAAACATGATGTGAATGGAACTTGAAATATAGCCAACAAATAAGAACAGAAAACACAGCCATAGCCCAAGAATTCAATGTTCACTAATGAGCACAATTCATAAAGAATAAGCATGTTCATCATCAAGACTCAAAAGAATGGTTAAAAGAGTTAAAATGCAAGTTGGGAAGGAAAGAAGTCAATGAGTTAGAAAAACTGGAGTTAAAAATTAGTAGTATGATGAGAAATGAACATTTCAAGCATACAAATCATGGTCACAATGTATAATGCAAATCCCGGAAGTTGAAAATAACGAAAGGTAGCCCAAATTCGTAATGGAGAGCAAAATGAAATTAAATTTCTTGAAAATTGGGCAGCATTTCGGCTTAAAATTGGACGTTCCCGGGTTGCAAAATGGTAGAAACAACATGATTACAATATCAATTAATCACAGCATCAATAAGATAGCATCCAGGCAACACAGATTGCACACAGAGCAACTCAAAAGTGGCACTTATCAGACAAGTGAACAAACAAAAAATAAACACAAACGGAGCACTTATCAGGCCTAGAATCCTCTATCCAGCCCTAGCTACCTAACAGCAGTTATTTCTAGCTAATCCTAACATGAAAAATTCAAACTCTAACTAACTAACATCAAGCAGTAGCTAACAGTAATGAAAACTAATGAACACAGGGTTAAAGTATGGAACCTGGGGGCAGAGTGAAATAAATGGAAATGGAACTGGGAAGTAATGGTGGCAGAGAAATAAGTGGGGCGTAGGACGCTGCCGCGGAGGGTGGGCACGGCGGAGCAGAGGCTGCTGATGGCGATGGCAGAGTGTGGGTTGTGCGAGAGAGGAGAGGGCAGAGTGAGTGGATGAGAGAGAGAGGGCGAGTGGGGTTAATGGTGAAGGAAGGAGGTTGGCCGTGCGGAGGCGGCGACGGCGCCGCTGTGACGGCGGTTGAGGTGAGAAGAAGAAGATGGAAATGGCGAGGGAGAAGGGAGTGCGCGACTGCACAACGCTCTTCGCGTCTTAGGGTTATCCCTTTTTTCGAATCGACGCGAGCACGCACCGTGCGCGTCCGCGTATATTGAGAAAACTAGGGACCCACGCGTGAGCGTGCAGTGCGCTCAAGCGTGGATGGGCAAACTATGCAAGGGCGCATGCGCGTATAGAGCGCGCACGCGTACACGGGGTTGGGCCTGAGGCTTGGAGTGGGCTTGACGCATGCCCAACTCTCGGGGCAAAGGCCTAGAGTGGCGGCATCATGTAAGGGACGCGCGCGCAGCAAGCGCGCGTTCGCGTACGTTGGTAATTTGCTATAGGGCGCGCTAGCGCGATGCGTGCGCTCGCGTCTGTTCCTCCTTGGGCATATGGGCGTGCACGCGGCGATTGCGCGTCCGCGCAGATCGAGTTGGGCTAGGAGCTTAAAGTTGGCCCAGATCCGGCTCAACTCTCTGGGGCTTGGCTCAAAAGTTGCAGCAGCAGATCGACGCGAACGCAGCAAGTGCGCGTCCGCGTGCAGTTCCTTGTTCTCTTGATCTGCGTGCACGCACGTGGTGCGCGTCAGCGTGGGTTGTGTTGGGCTCAGGGCACAGTGGTTGCCCAAGAGAGGCCCAACTCTCTGGAATGTGGGTGATGATGCATCCGCACAGGGACGCGTGCGCGTACATTGTGCGCGCGCGTTCAACCCCCTTTTTTTTTAAGAGAAATTATACTCAAGTACTCCCCATACTGTTCACAACTCTTTATGCATCTACTACAAAACACAAAAGTGCAATTCACAAAAATGCAATATGATATTATTCATCTACTACTAAACACAACATACATGTGACTAAGCTAACAATTAAGTTGTACAAACAAATTTATATGAAACATCTACCTACAATGGTAACTCAAATCACTTATTAAGCAAATTTAAAAGAGAGTGGAAAGAGTTTACCATGATGGGGTGTCTCCCACCTAGCACTTTTAGTTTAAGTCCTTAAGTTGGACATTTTGAGGTGCTTGTTGTCATGGTGGCTTATGTGTGTACTCGTCCTTGAATCTCCAAGGATCCTTGCTTCTCAATTGGTTGACAGAATTTCCAACCATTTTCATCAAGCTGGGGCAAAGTTCTACCCGAGATATGAGTTCCCATAGTTGGTCTTCACATAGCGAACCGGGATCCCATATCTTATCTTCACACCCATCCGTTAGTTGAGATTCATGATTTTTTCGTACAGGTGGTTGACATAGGGGTGATTGACACATAGAATTCTCTTTATTCCACCAATGCTTCCTTCTAGACCCATATACGGTGATTTTCGTTCCATCCTCATTCCTATACCTTAGAGTCTTGGCCTTTATGATTTTCATACCGAAATTCCAACCACTACACAACTCTCTCCTATTCTTAATTCCATAAAGAGCTATAAGTTGACCATCATTTTCAATTAAACCATATTCAAGTGAAAAAGTGAAGTTTAGGGATAAGAGTTTTACCCACTTGAATGTTGTATTGGATGGTGACTTGGGAAGGGGGACCTCCCCACACTTAGACAATGCAAGGTCTACTTCTTTAGGCTCTTCTTTGGTTGTTTCCACCTCTTCACAAGCTTCTTCAGTTTCAACCTTATCCCTTTTCCCACTTGGCTTGGTGTTGTCTTCAAGAACTTCATCTTGGCCAATGGGAGGTGATTCAATTTGGGATAGGAATTCATTGATGAATGAATCCATCTCTTGATCAAACTCTTCATAGTCTTCAATCTCAATATACACCATGCCATTTCCGTCTTCCTTGGGAGGTTGTGCACACTCTTTTATAATTTTAACTTCATGTCCAATGGGAGAGGATTCCATTGTAGAGAGAAATTCATCCATGATTGAATCCATTTCTTGATAAGCTTCTTCCAAATCTCCAACGATGGTATGCCTTGGAGGTTGCGCACCCTCCTCAACATCAATATCAAGCTTCTTGGAAGAGTTCTCCATGATGCTACATTCCCATGGACTTTCAACATCTCCCAAATCTTCAACCACTTCTTCCTTTTCTTCAATGATCATAGGCTCCTCCCATTGTTCTAACGCAAAATTTGACTCCTCCTTCTCCACCGAATCTTTCAATTTCTCCTTCATGCTTTGCTCTTCTTTTGACTTTTCACATGTGGTCACGGAAATACCTTGAGTATTCAAGCATTGGTGGGCTAGAGTGTGCACCACCTTGGTCAAATTGGTCACAAACTCAAGTGTATCCCGCTTCATGGCTTCTTGTCCTTGGAGTAACAAAGTGAGAGGATCGTCTATTGGGGCTTGGGGTGAGTAAGAAGGGTCATTATTTTGGGAAGATGGTTTATGGTAGGAAGGTGGTTCTTGGTAGTAGTGATTTTTGAATTGTGGTTCCATGTATGGCTCATGTGGTTCAAAAGTTGGATGGTGTGGTGAATATGGATTGGGTTCATATGGAAGTGTTTGGTGAAAATAGGCTTGTGAGTGTGATTGAGGTTGATGTTGAGGGTATGTCTCATAAGCGTATGGTGGTGGTGCTTGAAAGTTACAAGAAGATTCACCATAGCCATTTGATTGGTGTGCATCATAGAATGGCTCTTCTTCATAGTGCATTGGTGGAGGTTGTTGCCAAGAGGATTGATCATAAGCATATGGCTCCTCCCACCCTTGATTGTCCCATCCTTGATACACATCTTCATTGAAGTTCTCATCACCTACAACATAGTTATAATCACACTCACAGCAAAAGTGAGAATTCATGGTGGAAAGGAAAAATAAAATTCTATAACTAGCAAATAAAGCAAAAAGCAAGATATTCACACTATTCACATATGTACAATAACCAATAACATAACACCATTGCACATCCCCGGCAACGGCGCCATTTTGATGATTAGATTTTTGACGGTTTAGAATTTCACTAATAAAATCTCGTCGTAAAGTATAGTTTCTAAACCAACAATAACCCTTTCATATAAAAGATTGTTTGTCACAAGTAACAAACCCCTAAATTTATAAACCGAAGTATTCAAACCTCAGGTCGTTCTCCCTAGGGATTACAATAAAGTGTCTTGTTATTGGTTATGGGTTATTTTGGGGTTTTGATAAGAGGCATGAAAGTAAATGGCAATGAAAATAAACTAACAACTAATAAAATTCTCGGTGAGATATGAGAGCTAGAAGTCCTATCCTAGTTATCCTCCTCAATTGTGATGAGAATTGTTCATTGCTCCCACTTAGTTAACCTCTAACCATGGAGGGAATTCAAGTGGATGAATCAATTTGATCCCTCAAGTCCTAATTAACTCCTAGAGGAATGACTAGCTTTAGAGGTATTCAAATCAATTAGCAACTTCTAATTATCAATCAACAAAGGAATTAGATAACTCAAGTGTCACTAATTACTCTACCTAAGCTAAGAGGAACAAAACCTACACTAAAATCCAACCAAGCATTTCATCAAACACTTGGAAGGCATAAAAGGAAAGCATAGTTAATCAACAACAAGAATGAAATCTAGCAACAATTATTGCAAAGAATTAACGACAACAAATCAAGGAAATCACAATTATCATGAATTACCTCAAATTGCATTATTGAAAGAAAACAATTGAACAACAATCTATCCAAAACAAAATGAAGAATTACAATTATTAAAGTGCATAACTAGAAAGGGGAAGAGGAGAAGATTAAGACTTGATGAAGAAAAAGTGAATTGAGGCAAGAATTAAACCTAGATTTACGAAGAGAGATTAATCTAACCCTAATCCTAATTCTAGAGAGAAGTGAGAGCTTCTCTCTCTAAACTAACTCTAAACTATTCCTAAGTATACTATATGCTAGAATTCATAGATGCCTTCCCCTCAATCTTTGATCCTTTTATTCCTTTCTCTTAGCAATTGGCGCCAAAATGGGTTCAGAAACCCTCTCAAATCGCCAGGCACGTGTTGCATTAATGAAGTCATGTGCGGTCATCGACGCGTGCGCGCACGGTACGCGTGCGCGTCCCTGGCCGATTCTGCAATGTGCGCGCGAGCGCCTTGTGCACGTGCGCGTGCTTGATCAAGATCAGTTCTTTGGCTTTTGTGCTTCTCTCCATTTGCATGCTTTCTTCCTTGATCCCTTGATCCATGACTAACCTATTTCAACCTGAGATTACTAGCAAACACATCAAGGCATCTTATGGAATCAAAGATGAATTAAAATTATCAAAATAAGGCTTAAAAAGCATGTTTTTACACTTAAGCACAAATACGGGAGAGATTACAAAACCATGCCAATTCATAGGTTAAATGCGAGAAAAGGTTATCAAAATACTCTAAATTCAATACAAGATAAACCCTAAAAATGGGGTTTATCATTCGCTCACTTCCGAAATGTCCTCCATATTGTGATCCATGACAAAGCCATAGGATCTTCTGTGCTTCTTCTCTAGGCACACATCTACGGATTATTCCGTCTGCATATCTCTTAAAGAGATATGGCTCATCCCACAAATAGTACTTTGCATCAGAGATCAGTTTTTTCGTTTGCTGCCTGCTGTACTCTTTGGGTATGAATCTTACCGCTTTATAGTTTGCAATGTCTGCAAACCACGGTACTTCCTAAATGGCAAAGAGTTGCTCATTTGGGAAGGTTTCAGAGATCTCAGTAGAGGGGTAGGATGCCCCTTCTACTGGTTCTATTCGGGACAGGTGATCTGCTAATTGGTTCTCTGTCCCTTTTCTGTCTCTTATTTCTATATCAAACTCTTGCAGAAGCAACACCCATCTTATGAGCCTGGGTTTTGAATCTTGCTTTGTAAGTAGATATTTAAGAGCAGCATGGTCAGTGTACACAATCACTTTTGATCTTACCAAATAGGATCTGAACTTGTCAATGGCATAAACCACTGAGAGCAATTCCTTTTCTGTGGTTCTGTAATTTTTCTGCGCGTCATTTAGAACACGGCTGGCATAGTAAATAACGTGCAGAAGCTTGTCATGCCTATGTCCCAATACTGCACCAATAGCATGGTCACTGGCATCACACATTAGTTCAAATGGTAGTGTCCAATCTGGTGCAGAAATGACAGGCGCTGTAACCAGCTTAGCCTTCAGAGTCTCAAAGGCTTGCAAACACTCTGTATTAAAGATAAATGGTGTATCAGCAGCTAGCAGGTTACTCAGAGGTTTTGTGATTTTTGAAAAATCCTTTATAAACCTCTTGTAGAATCATGCATGTCCCAGAAAACTTCTGATTGCCTTAACATTGGTGGGTGGTAGTAATTTTTTGATTACCTCTACCTTAGCATGATCCACCTCTATGCCTTTGTTTGAAATTTTATGCCCAAGGACAATTCCTTCAGTCACCATAAAGTGACATTTTTTCCAGTTTAAAACCAGGTTAGTCTCTTGGCATTTTTTCAGAACAACTGCTAGATGATCAAGACAGGAGTTGAATAAGTCTCCAAATACTGAGAAGTCATCCATGAAGACTTCCAAAAATTTGTCCACCATATCAGAGAAGATAGAGAGCATGCATCTCTGAAAGGTTACTGGTGCATTACACAGACCAAAAGGCATCCTTCTGTAGGCAAATACTCCAGATGGACATGTGAATGCTGTTTTCTCTTGATCTTGAGGATCTACTGCAATTTGGTTATAACCTGAGTAGCCGTCCAAAAAGCAGTAATAGTCATGACCTGCTAGTCTTTCTAGCATCTGGTCTATTAATGGTAAAGGAAAATGATCCTTTCTGGTGGCTGTATTGAGCCTTCTATAGTCAATACATATATGCCACCTTGTAACTGTTCTCGTAGGAACCAGTTCATTCTTTTTATTATGAACCACTGTCATACCTCCCTTTTTGGGTACAAATTGGACAGGGCTCACCCAGGGGCTATCCGAAATAGGATAAATAATCCCAGCCTCTAATAATTTAGTGACCTCTTTTTGCATCACCTCCTTCATGGCTGGATTCAGCCACCTTTGTGGTTGAACCACTGGCTTGGCATTATCCTCCAGTAGGATCTTGTGCATGCATCTGGCTGGGCTAATGCCCTTAAGATCACTAATGGACCACCCAAGAGTTGTCTTGTGTGCCCTTAGCACCTGAATTAGTGCTTTCTCTTCCTGTGGCTCTAAAGTGGAGCTTATGATTACAGAAAAAGTGTTACCTTCTCCCAGAAACGCATGTTTCATGGATGGTGGTAATGGTTTGAGCTCGGGTTTAGGAGGTTTCTCCTCTTCCTAAGGAGTTTCCAGAAGTTTTTTTATTTCCTCTAGTACCTCTAGATCAGGCTGAACATCTTTAAAGATGTCCTCTAACTCTGATTCGAGACTCTCAACCATACTGATCTCCTTTACCAGGGAGTCAATAATATCAACTCTCATGCAGTCCTTTGATGTGTCTAGATGCTTCATTGCTTCAACAACATTCAGCCTAAACTCATCCTCATTGACTCTCAGGGTCACTTCCCCTTTTTGGACGTCAATGAGGGTTCGACCAGTTGCTCGGAAAGGTCTTCCTAGAATGAGGGTTGCACTCTTGTGTCCTCCATTTCCAACACTACAAAGTCAGTGGGAAAGGCAAATGGCCCAAATATGACAATCATGTCCTCAATTATGCCTGATAGATATTTAATGGAGCCATCAGCAAGTTGAAGACAAATCCGAGTTGGTTTGACCTCTTCTGTCAAGCCAAGTTTTCTGATAGTAGATGCAGGGATTAGGTTGATACTTTTCCCAAGATCACATAGAGCTGTCTTGGTACAAGTACCCTCTAATGTGCATGGTATCATAAAGCTCCCAGGATCCTTGAGCTTCTCTAGCAAGCTCTTTAAGATGACTGCACTATATTTTTCAGTGAGAAAAACTTTTTTAGTCTTTCTCCAATCCTTCTTATGGCTTAAGATCTCTTTCATGAACTTAGCATAAGAGGGTATTTGCTCAAGTGCCTCTGCTAACGGAATCTTGATTTCAAGAGTCCTGAGATAGTCTACAAAGTGGGCAAATTGTTTATCCTGTTCCGCTTGGCAGAGTTTCTGAGGATAAGGCATTTTTAGCCTTGTATTCTTCAACCTTGGTTGCTGCAGGTTTATTTCCTACAGAGGCAGGTTGAGAAGCCTTCTTGAGGGAGTTATTATTAGCACTTGTAGGTGTCTGATCCCTCATAGGCGTTTGAATGCCAGGATAGGATGAGGAATGGGCGTTTAACGCCAGATTCCTACCTTTTTCTGGCATTTGAATGCCAGAACTGGACATGGGTTGGGCATTTAACGCCAACTTTTCACCCTTTTCTGGCGTTTGAACGCTAGAACTGGGCATCCACTGGGCGTTTAACGCCATTTTTCACCCTTTTCTGGCGTTTGAACGCCAGAATCATTCATCTCTGGGCTCTTACTATCCTCAGAGGGATTTTGGGTGGCAGTTTGCTCATCCTCTGTCAGTTGTTCTTTTCTTGGCTTTCTGTTGCTTTGAGTTGAGGTATTTAATGTTTTTCCACTTCTTAATTGAACTGCTTGGCACTCTTTTGTTATCTGTTTTAATAATTGTTGTTTTGTTTGATTCAATTGTTCCTCCAAACGTTGGTTTGCATCCTTGGTTTCTTGTAGCATTGCCTTAAACTCTGCTAGCTATTCTGTTAGATAGCATAATTGCTGATTGGATTCAGCAACCTATTCTGGAGGACTAAGTTCAGTGGATACTACCTTAGCTTCTTCTTTCTTAGAGTACTCATTGCTTAAGTATAGATGCTGATTTCTAGCAACTATATCTATGAGCTCTTGAGCTTCTTCAATTATTTTTCTCATGTGTATAGATCAACCAGCTGAGTGGTCTAGAGATATCTGGGCTTCTTCTGTAAGCCCATAGTAGAAGATGTCTAACTGCACCCACTCGAAAAATATTTTAGAGGGGCATTTCCTTATCATCTCTTTGTACCTCTCCCAGGCATCATAAAGGGATTCATGATCCTCTTGTCTAAAGCCTTGGATGTCCAGCCTTAGCTGTGTCATCCTTTTTGGAGGGAAATATTGATTCAGGAATTTGTCTGACAACTGTTTCCATGTTCTTATACTGGCTTTAGGTTGGTTATTTAGCCACCTCTTAGCTTGGTGTTTTACAGCAAATGGAAACAGCAATAATCTGTAGACATCCTGATCCACTTTTTTATCACGTACTGTGTCAGCAATTTGTATGAACTGTGCCAGAAACTCAGTAGGTTCTTCCTGTGGAAGACCGGAATACTGGCAATTTTGCTGCACCATGATAATGAGCTGAGGATTTAGCTCAAAAGTGTTAGCTCCTATGGGGGGTATACAAATACTACTCCCATATGAAGCAGTAGTGGGGTTAGCATATAACCCCGGAGTCCTTCTGGACTGTTCATTTCCACTTAGGTCCATGATGGAGTAAGGGAGATGATGTGGATAAAAATTTTATTTTATTATATAATAAAATGGATATTAAAATAATAAAATAAAATAATTTGAAAATATTTTATGAAGATTTTTGAAAAAGATATTATTTTAAAAAATTTTGGCCAAGTCAACATAATGAATTCGAAAATTATGAGCAATTAAAGGAAAGGATATTTTTTTATTTTTGAATTTTATGATGAAAGAGAAAAACACACAAAAGTTACAAGACTTAAAATTTTTAGATCTAATGCTCCTTGTTTTCAAAAATTTTGGAGGGAAAACACCAAGGAACACCAAACTTAAAAATTTTAAGATCAAAACACAAAGAAGACTCAAGAACACTTTGAAGACTCACAAGAACAACAAGAACAAAAAGAAAGAACACCAAACTTAAAATTTTTAGAAAACCAAAATAAAATTTTCGAAAACTAAAGAAAAATTAACAAGACAACACCAAACTTAAAATTTGACATAAGATTTAATCAAAAAAAATTAGTTTTGAAAAGAGGATACCAAAAACATAAGCCAACGCTCTAACCAACTGAGTTATTAAAGAAAAAGTATTTTCTTGAAAAATCTTTTTGAACTCTTCGAAAATCACAAGAAAAACAGGGAAAGACACAAAACAAGAAAAACTAAAGATCAAACAAAAAATAAACAAGAACAACTTGAAGATCAAGAAGGAACAATGGACAAAAATTCGAAAATATGAAGAACAAATAAGGACATGCAATTGACACTAAACTTAAAACATGAAACTAGACTCAAGTAAAAATAGAAAATTAACTAGGAAAAATAGGATTTTTGAAAGTTTTTCAAAAGAAAATAAAGAGACTCTAAACTAACAAAAGACAATTTTTCCTAATCTAAGCAACAAAATAAACCGTCAGTTGTTCAAACTTGAACAATTCCTGGTGACGGCGCCAAAAACTTGGTGCACGAAAATTACAATCACAATTTTTGCAATTCCGCACAACTAACCAGTAAGTGCACTGGGTCGTCCAAGTAATACCTTACGTGAGTAACGGTCGATCCCACGGAGATTGTCGGCTTGAAGCAAGCTATAGTTTTCTTGTAACTCTTAGTTAGGATATCAATAATGGTTCTTAGTTTTAATTGTGAAAAGTAAAAGAGCATGAAATAAATACTTGTTATTCAGTAATGGAGAATAGGTTGCAGTTTTGGAGGTGCTCTGTCTTCTGAATTTCTGCTTTCTGACTGTCTTCTTCTTCACGCACGCAAGGTTCCTTCCATGGCAAGCTGTATGTTGGTGGATCACCATTGTCAATGGCTACCATCCGTCCTCTCAATGTAAATGGTCTATGTACATGGCTAATCATCTGTCGGTTCTCACTTGTGTTGGAATAGGATCCAGTGATCCTTTTGCGTCTGTTACTACGACCAACATTCGTGAGTTTGAAGCTCTTCAAAGTTATCCCATCCCAGATCCTACTCGGAATACCACAGACAAGGTTTAGACTTTTTGAATCTCAAGAATACTGCCAATTAATTCTAGCTTATACCACGAAGACTCTAGATTCACGGATTGAACGCTCTTTTGTCAGGAGAGGCAGTCAAACTCATGAACCAAGAACCTAAGAGATAAACACTCAATCTAAGATAGAACGGATTGATTCTAGCTTATACCACGAAGACACTAGATTCACGGATCATCACATTCATCATGTTTAAGTGCGAGTGAATATCTTAGAATAGAATCAAGCGTGATTGAATAGAAACAAAAGTAATTCCATTAATCCATCGAGACACAGCAGAGCTCCTCACCCCTAACCATGAGGTTTAGAGACTTACGCCGTAGGAAATACAAATTCAGATGTAAAATGTCATGAGATACAAAGTAAATCTCTAAAAGTAGTTTTTATACTAAACTAGTAACCTAGGTTTACAGAAAATGAGTAAACTAAGATAGATAGTGCAGAAATCCACTTCCGAGGCACACTTGGTGTGTGTTTGGGATGAGCAAAAAAGCTTTCACGTGTAGAGGCTATTCCTAGCATTTAACTCCAGCTTTTGTGCCAGTTTAGGCGTTTAACTCCAGCTTGTATCATGTTTCTGGCGTTTAACGCCAAAATAGGGTAGAAAGTTGGTGTTAAACGCCAGTTTGCGTCATCACAACTCGGGCAAAGTATGGACTATTATATATTGCTGGAAAGCCCAGGATGTCTACTTTCCAACGCAATTGAGAGCACACCAATGGGCTTTTGTAGCTCGAGAAAATCCATTTCGAGTGCAGGGAGGTCAGAATCCAACAGCATCTGTAGTCCTTTTTCAGCCTCTGAATCAGATTTTTGCTCAAGTCCCTCAATTTCATCCAAAAAATACCTGAAATTACAGAAAAATACACAAACTCATAGTAAAGTCTAGAAATGTAATTATTGCATAAAAACTAATAAAAATATACTAAAAAGTAGCTAGATCCTACTAAAAACTATATGAAAATACCTCCAAAAAGCGTATAAAATATCCACTCATTAGCATTCCAAACAATGGTGGAGATTTTTGGATGAATTCAAACACAAACCACCATAACAAGAACCTCACTAGAATGTCCAACTTAAGGACTTTAACTAAAAGTGCTAGGTGGGAGACAACCCACCATGGTATGATCATTCATTTTTCAATTTTAATTTTATTTCATTTTGTTTATTTTTAAGTTTTAATTTATTCTATTTTATTGAACCTGGAATTATACATAACATACACATCAGCATTGCATTCTGCATACTGCATAAAAAAAATCACCCCACGCGAGCACGCAAGCCACACGTGGGCGTCGATTGGAAATCAGCGTAAAGATCCAACGCCCAGATAGTTGGGCTGGAATCGTGCGGCTGGTGTGCGTTAGGCACAAATTGGGCCACGCGCTCGCATAGGTGACGTGATCACGTCACTTACACTACCCACACACCACGCAAAAGCATGGGCGACACGTACACATCGCGTGGATATTATGGCCCCCTAAATGGAAACAGAGAGTTACGCCAAAACGACGCTGGAATTGTGCGTTTAGCACAATTCCAAGCGACGCGTTCGCATGTTACATGCGTTCGCGTCACTTACATTATACCTCACTCACGTGATTGCGTCAATAACGCATTCGCGTCATTCCCTTTCCACCCCAATCACACAATCGTGTGCTCCACGCGTTCGCGTGGATTTGAATCCACTAACCTAACCCATGCGAAACCCTAGACCCCCTCGCGTCAACCCATTCTCTTCTTCCTTCTTCCTCTACACTCTCTCCTCCCTCCTCTGCAACCCACCACCACCGACCAGCCACCAGAACCGCCGCGCCGCGCCCTTGCCGTCGCACCACCTTGCCACCACCACGACACCCCCTCCTTTTTCTTTCTCTTCTTTTTCTCGCCCACCTCTTCTCCCCCTTTCACCCTCTGCCGCCCCCATCACCGAGCCGCCACCACTGCGCCAACCACCTAGAACTGCCAGCCACCACACCCCACCACCCCAACCCCTCGCCCCCTTCTTCTCTCCTTCCCCTCTATTACCCTAATCCAACCACCGAACTGCCCCTGCCTCCACCACGGACCGCCGCCACGCTGCCTACCTGCGCTGCCGTGTTGCTGCCACCATCACCACACTCCCACCATCTCTCTGATCCATCTTTTAGTTCCTCTACACACCAGGTTCCGCCGAACACCAATCCCTCTATCAGTTAGTTAGTTAGTTGCATATTTTTCAAATTCTGTTCAAATTAGGATAGTTAGAGATGCATAATCGTAGTGAATTTCAGGTGGTTAGGTAGCTAGGATGTGGTTAGTGGTTTTAGGCCTGATAATTGTGCCGTTCTTGTTACTTATTTTTATCTGATTCGCAATTTTAAATTTGCTGTGATGATGATACTGTTCATATGCTCTTCTTTACTATTCTTTCATGCAGATTGAGTTCGTTTATTCAGAATTCATGTGATTTACTATTTGTTGCTCTATTCTACATTAATTTAATGTCATATGAACTGAATTGGTTATTGTTTATTCCTCGGGAACATCCAATTTTAGCCAGAATACTGCCCAATTTTTTTCAACAATTTTGTTTCCCTCAACTCCCATTCATGCATTGGTTTTCGTAATTTAGAATTTTGCACTAATTGACTATAACCAAACCAATTCATGGATGCACGGGCTAGCTTTCTTCCTCTTCCTAGTTCCCTGATTAATAAACTACATTATTGATGATTTCAGTTTCATTTTGCAATTCTGTTATTTATATGATTCATCATCAATAAACTGCAATCTTTGCTTGAATTTGAGTCGATTGTTCTTCAAGTTTGTGAATTTATTGTTAACAAGGAAACCCATTATCATGCCACTTACTTTAACTTCCTTTTTAACTCGTAACCATTTTAACTTTCTAACTTCTCTTTTGGTTTTTACCTAACTACTTTAACTTTCTAACTCAAGGCATGGTTATTGTTTTTCCTAATTAACATGAATTCCACTTATCTTATATTTTGGATTATGATTTTTTCCCTCTCATACTTTTAACTCGCATACAGTCCAAAATTTACTTATATTTAACTCATTTCATGCTTCTATTGCTCTTTTGCCTTTATGCTTATATTTATAAATCCTATTTGCCTACCTGTTTTCTTGCTTTAGTTCTTCACCTGTATCTTACAACTTCTGCTTTTTAGGATGTCTGATCCCAAAAGTAAGGGAAAAGGCAAAGCAACTACAGGTAAACAGAAAAGAGGCGAATCCTCCACCACTATCCTAGATATCCTCCATGACGATTCCTGGCGGGAAAAGAATTTTACCCTGCAGGAAAGGGCAGATTAGTTGCTGCCTGCCACAGACCAAGTCAAGTTTCCCAACAGATACTGTGAGCTTAAGTATCCGGTTTTTGCCACTTCCAAGAACCTATACCTGGAAAAGACCCTCAAAATCCCAGAAGAACTATAGCAATACACCTCAGATCAGATAAAATAGAGAGGCTGGTTCTTTCTGGAAAGGAACTTGACTAAGGTCAACGCATCCTGGGTTAGGGAATTCTATTGTAAATACTTCAAAACGTCCCTAGATGCAGTGCACCTCAGAGGGAAGCAAATCTTGATTACTAAGGAAGCTATTGAAGACATCCTCCAACTCCAGCCTAAGTCAGATCAATCGGATGCTTACCAAAAGGCTGAAGAGGATATGAGATTCATGAGATTTGACTGGGACGCAGTAAAGCGGACTATAGCTCTTGATCCTACTGTCCCATGGGTCATGGGCAAGTCCACAGTGGTGCCAAAGGGAATCAAGCTTCTCTATCTAAATGATGAGGCTCGTCTTTGGCAACAGATTCTGAGTAACTACGTGATGCCGAGCACTCATGAGACAGAGGTGCCAGCTACCATGATCACCCTCATCTGGTGTGTGATAGAGGGTAAGGACCTTTATCTTCCACGCTTCATCCGGTCTTACATGGCCAGGGTCCATGTCAGAGGCACTCTACCCTTTCCATATCTGATCACTCAGCTAGGCCGCCGAGCTGAGGTGCCCTGGGAGCTCGCAGATGAGAAGTCAACTGCTACCGACTACAAGAAAATTATCCGTAACAGCAGGAAGTTCAAAGCTTTGGGCTACAGGCCACCTTTTCTCACTGCCTCCGCTGAGGCAGCCACATCTTCTACTGCCCCTTCAGCACCTACGGCAGCAGCCACCACCACAGCACTTCCACCTGCTTTAGAGCCCGTCTACCACCTTGTGCACCACCTATTCGAGCGCTTGGACCTGATGGAGCGCCGCAACCAGTGGCGATATGAGCGGTATGAGCATTGCAGCAAGCACCGCTATAAGCATTTGAAGTTGATGATCCGGTCCTGCCACACTGATATCTCCTCCGAGCCTGACACACCATCTGAGCCATCTAAGGACGAGGCAGATGACCAGGAAGAGGATGCACGAGCAGAGGCTGAGCAGGCAGGACTCGAGCAGGTAGAGCCCCAGCATGAGGAGCCTCCGTAGACATAGCCAGTGGACCCACAGGCACCTATACAGGCATAGCCTCAGACACTTTCACTGCCAGAGCCCATACAGACAGCACCAGCACACCTTTTCGGAGATGACACTTCTTCACACCCAGCTTGATTGAGCATCGAGGACACTACTATAATTTAAGTGTGGGAAGGTCGCCATCTCTGGCGAATCTTTTTGGTGAACCACTACAGACTCTTCTATCTTATTTTGTTTATTTTTTTGTATTTTATTTTATTTTATTTTATTTTATCTGATCTTATTTTGTCTTTTATTACCTGCATATTTTTATTTTGCTTTTGCTGTATTTTTATTTTATTTTTGCATTTTGCACTTTGAACTGTATATATCATAGATATTTAGCTTAATTTGCACTTTTAGCTTATTAGTTATAGAATGTGTGGATTAATTAGTATAGTTTACCCTTTTAGCATATGATAAGTTGGTTTAATTGCAAATAAAAAAGAGTAAACTAGAAGCTTTAGTGTAACAGAATCAAAACAATCCACACACCTTGTATATATATAGCAATACATGTTGGTTAGTTGACAATATTTTTCAAGGAAAATACCTATTTTTATAAGAGCCATTCTAGGATTCACATTGAGTTGAATGGAAACTCTTAATTTCTACTTGCATGACATACATAACTGATATATGGTTTCTGAGCCAAAGAACACATAACCCGTGAGTTTTGAGCTTAATTGTATGGTTACATTCAACCATAAATTTTATTCCTGTGTGTTTCGCACTTCTTTTCTATGCTTGCAATCTTTACTTTGTTTTAGTCTATATGTCCGATATAGAATGTAGATACATACCTACATATGATTGAGGCCATTATTTAAATTTTTTCTCACTTATCCCAAATAAACCTACCTTTTACATCACCCTTGTTAGCCCCCTTGAGCCTTTTAATCCCCTTCTGTTCTATAGCCACATTACTAACCTTAAGTAGAAAAACAAATTAAAAATCCCAAGTTGAATCCTTGGTTAGCTTAAGATAGAAATTGTTTATCAAGTAAGTGTGGGAAATTTTATGAAAACATGGGATGATAGAAAAAAATATTAATTGATAAAATTATTTGAAATTTGGGAGCATACTCATATGAAATCAAAATAATTAAAACACCATGTGCATTGATATATTGTTTTTATATATGAAAAAAAAGTATTTATTATTAAGTAATTAAATAAGGGGACAACAGTACCCCAATGCAAAATAGAAGAATCAATGCACATGGGATAAAATTAAAAATATAAGTGGTGCATGAGTATGTAACACAAGTGAGAAAATTTGGGTAGCTAGGCAAGATTTTTAAAATAGAGTATGTATATGTTAGGTGAGATCTTAGACTAGTCAAGGATTCACTTTATTAGCTCACTTGGCCTTATATATACACCCTCACCATTACCTTAGCCCCATTACAACCTTGAAAAAGACCTCATTTTGTTTGTATGTATACATTAGATATTTGTTGATTGGTTAGATAAAGAACAAAATTTTAGAAAGCATGACTAGAAAAGAATAGAGTGACTAACCCCAAATACTGAGTGATTGGAGAGTAAACACAAATCCAGTGAGGGTTCAATAGCTCATTCCCATATATTCATGTTTAATTATTAATTGTCTTGCAAGTTTGTGAATAATCTTAACTCAACTCAATTGTGACTGTGCTTTAATATGATTTGGCTTTAATTGTACATATATGATTCCTTGAAAATATGAATCAATTCAACCATACGTAAGCTTTATATATATAAGTGAATAGTAAATAGAATTGCATAACTCATTTAGGTAGCTTGCATTTAGAATAGATTGCATTGCACAAGATTCCACCATTTTACTTTCATTCTTTTCTCTTGGATTTAGCATGAGGACATGCTAATGTTTAAGTGTGGGGAGGTTGATAAACCACTATTTTATGATTTATCTTGCGCTCAATTGAGTGATTTTATCAATTCTTCACCCACTTATTCATATGAATTGCATGGTTTTACAATTCCTTCCTTATTTTATGATATATGTGAAAATATGTTTCCTATGCCTTAAAAATGTTAAATTTAATTATCCTTTATTACCATTCGATGTCGTGATCTGTGTGTTGAATATTTTCAGGTTTTATAGGGTAGGAATGGGTTAGAGAACAGAAAGGAAACACGCAAAAAATGGAAGGAACGCACAAAAAAATTGAGTTTTTGAAGAATTGGCAGCGACGCGAACGCATGGACGACGCGACCGCGTGCCTTGCGCAAAATGGCATCGACGTGAACGCGTGAACGATGCAAATGCGTGACTAGCGCGAAACACAACTGACACAGACGCGTGACTGATGCGGACGCGTGGAAGAGAAAAACTTTAGATGACGCGGACGCGTGACGGACCCCACGTGCAAAAAATTGCAGAAGTTGCCCTAGCAATTTCTGGACCCTTTTTCGGTCCAAATCCAATCCCAAAAAACACAGATTAGAGGCTATAAAGTGGGGGAAAGCGTCTATTAATGAGAGACAGAATACAACATTGAATATTCACAATTTTAGGATTAGATGTAGTTTCTAGAGAGAGAGGAGAGAACTCTCCTCTCTCTTAGGTTTTAGGATTAGGATTTCTTTTAGTCATTAGGATTGTTTCTTCATACCAGGTTTAATATTCCTTTATTTTGATTTCTCTTCTTCTTTTAGATACTATAATGCTTTTATCTATTAATGACTTATGTTGCCAAATTGGTTTATGAACTTTTCCATGTTAGATTTAATTTCTTTTATTAATGCAATTTGAGGTATTTCAGATATATGATTTTTATTTAGCTTTCTATATTCTTGGCTTTGGTTGAGTAATTAGAGACTCTTGAGTTATCAAACTCTTTTGTTGATTGATAATTAAAAGTTGCTAATTGACTTGAATTCCACTAACTCTAGTCTTTCTTTGGGAATTAACTATGACTTGAGGATTCATATTGATTTATCCACTTGACTTACCTTCATAGTTAGAGGTTGACTAAGTGGGAGCAACGAGCAATTCTCATCACAATTGATAAGGATAACTAGGATAGGACTTCTAATTTTCATACCTTGCCAAGAGTTTTCTTAGCTCTTGATTTATTAATTCCTGCAATTTATTTCTCTTGTTCAAACCTTTCAAAAACCCAAAACAAATATACTTTTTTCATAACCAAGAGTAAAACACACCTCCCTGCAATTCCTTGAGAAGACGACCCGAGGTTTGAATACTTCGGTTATTAATTTTATTGGGTTTTATTACTTGTGACAACCAAACTTTTGTACGAAAGGATTTTCTGTTGGTTTAGAAACTATACTAGCAACGAGGCTTTATTTGTAAAATTCTTTACTAGCAAGAATCCGTTTGTCACTCACCCAGGGGCTATCAGAAATAGGATAAATAATCCCAGCCTCTAGTAACTTAGTGATCTCTTTCTGCACTACCTCCTTCATGGCTGGATTCAGCCGCCTCTGTAGTTGAACCACTGGCTTAGCATCATCCTTCAATAGGATCTTGTGCATGCATTTGGCTAGGCTAATGCCCTTAAGATCATTTATGGACCACCGAAGAGCTGTCTTGTGTGTCCTTAGCACCTGAATTAGTGCTTTCTCTTCCTGTGGCTCTAAAGCAGAGCTTATGATTACTGGAAAAGTGCGATCTTCTCCCAGAAATGCATACTTCAGGGATGGTGGTAGTGGTTTGAGCTCGGGTTTGGGAGGTTTCTCCTCTTCCCAAGGAGTTTTCAGAGGTTCTTCTATTTTCTTTGGTTCCTCCAAATCAGGCTGAACATCTTTAAAAATGTCCTCTAGCTCTAATTCGAGACTCTCAGTCATTTTGACCTCTTCCACCAGGGAGTCAAATATATCAATGCTCATGCAGTCTTTTGATGTGTCTGGATGCTGCATAGCTTTGATAGCATTCAACTTAAACTCATCCTCATTGACTCTCAGGGTTAGTTCCCCTTTTTGGATGTCAATGAGAGTTCATCCAATTGCTAGGAAAGGTCTTCCTAGAATGAGAGTTACACTCTTGTGCTCCTCCATTTCTAGCACTACAAAGTCAGTGGGAAAGGCAAATGGCCCAACCTTGACAAGTGTTTCGATACATCTAGTTTTAGTAGTTATACACATGAGATATTTTAATATTATTTTAATCCACCTCCAAGCCAACCAATCACAACTCACCCTACAACCCCAAAACCCCCAAGGCTGGCTCATTTTCACTTTGTGGCCAAAAATAGGATGAGAGAAAAAGAGAGAAAAGTTCTTAGTTTCAAATCTTCAAAGCTTGATTTCTGCTGAACTAAAATTCAAACCAAAATTCCAATCCGACCAAAATGATCCTCTCTTCTTTCTCTACATGATCATATGACTTATCAAGGCTGGAATCAAGGTGAGTTGGCTGCACCATCTCTCTTTTGATTTGGCTTCAAGGAAACATGCTTAAACATGTGTTTTCTTGATGTTCTTCCTTAGGAACCATGCTTAACTTGACTTGAGGGCCAAGAAACGTGAGTTTCTAGCAATTCTAAGGTTAGAAATCCCTCCCTAACATTCTGAGTGAGATTTGGTTAGTTGAGGGTTTTTGGATTTAAAGTTGTTCTTGATGTGATTTAGGAGGAAAAAGTGCTTAAGGACCACCTGAAAGTCTAACCGAATTAGGGGCAGCAAAACCAGGTAGGGTGTCACGAAATTAATCTTGATTATTTGTGTTTGAGTTATGTGAATGTTGTATGATTTGGCTGTGATAAAAATTGGTTGCATATATGATTGATTCTTGGTGAAATTTTGATGAAATTTGATGAAATTCAAACTTTGAGTTCATGTTCTTAGAGCAGCTGGAAAACAAAACCCTAGGCCCTAAATTGGGGTTCAATTTGTGTTAAAATCATGTAGAAAAGATGGGGTTTTAGTGGCTGCTACTTTGTTTTGAATTATGGTAAAAATAGGTTGCTGAAAAGACTGAAAAACGGGTAAAAACAGAGAAAGAATCTGAAGAATTTACGAAGAACACTTTGAGTGTGATGAAGAAAAATGAATAACAGGCTTTAGATATTTAAAAGGGCAAGGAAGTAAAATTTTTGGTGTTTAAGGGGTTATTTGGTTATTTCTGAAAGTTAGGGTGGTTAAAGTAGAAATATTAAAAGTTACGGGTTGTAAAAAGTGAATTTTTAAAGGTTAAAGGTTAAAGTAAAGTTAATTTTCAAAAATTTAATAATAAAATAATAAATAATAATAAAATATTAAATAATAATATTTAATTAAAAATAATAATTTAATAAAAATAATAAAATAATGTGGAACAGGCAGTTTTCTGTAAAAGCTTTAGAAAGACAATTTTAAGCGTAGAATCTCATAATTACCTTCATAAAATTCTTAGGGAGTGGTAAGAACATATTAATGAGGCAAAGACAAATGAAAGATAAAAAGTTAAAGAAAAGTTTGTAAAGTTTTAAGGACAGAAAAACAGACAGAGATTAGTGAACGAACTAGGGCAACCTAGTTAGTCCTTGAATTGCGACTAGGGTTAAGTATAATATGAAAAGTTAAAATGTTTCAGTATAGACTTAATGAACCTATACTTGGGATAGGCTAACTATTCATACTGAAATTTACATAAGCTTTAAGTACACATTTTAAGCAGAGAAATCAGAGCAGAGTAAAGAGACTAAGAGCAGAGAACTTATTGAGAAGTTATTCATTGCTTGAGGAAACCCAAGAGATATTGTTTATTTATTTGTTGCTTGAGGCAACCCAAGAGATATTGTTTATTTATTTGTTGCTTAAAGTAACCCAAGAGCTTCTGTAGCGAAACTAGGATACCTACAGCAACTTTCCGTTCCCAAGAGTATATTTCCTGCGAGTAGAAACCAGAGGCTGTCTCAATAGAGCTGCTAATAATTATATGTGCATTTATTTGCACAGAAAATCGTATCCGGGAAATCGTGAACTCGTGACCGGATAAATGTCGGGAATGCAGGTGCTAACCGACACATGAGCTTATGGCCTGTACTAGGACTAGACATGCATCATTCTTGTTTGCGCATCATTATCTGTTACATTCCTTTTGTGTGTAATCTACTTCTTTACGTTTGTCTGCTTGTGTGCTATATCTGTGTTTTACCTTCTTGTATTCTTCTATTTGTGTTCTGTTTTCTATTTTCTTTGTTTACCCCGTCTATTTTAAACTTCTGTTTACTACTTCATTGTACTCTATTATTTGTCTGCTAATTGAAACCAAACAAATGAATGTAACTAACAACCCCGACCCTACTAAAAACTCCTCAGTTCTTACCCCCTTTTCTCCCTTCCTTCCCCCTCAGATGAAGACGGGCGTGATATTCTATGAGTTCGAGGACCCTTATGTCTACGAGGACCCAGTACATCACAGTTACTTCAATATGGGATTTGAGCCTCGTATTAGACGATATGCGTTACCTAATCGAGCTTTTCAACATCCTCTATCTATCCCGCATTTTAACCCCGATGCTCCTAATGACTTTCCCTTATCGTGGTTACATCCTGACGCACCTGAACATCCTTTTCCTGACGATCCCGGACACCCCATACCAGCTCAACCTTTGAATGAGGTGGAACCTAAGCCTATCATTCTTGATGACCCCGAGTTAGCTGGTGACTACATACCTGTGATACCACCAGAGTGGGACTTTCCCCCTCTGCTGATCCCTAACTTTCCACAGCCTGATGAGCCGGCACTACCGGACGGCGGGGTAGCTCCTATATACACGAAAGGATCTGTGCTCGCGAATGGTTTTGTACATAGTGACAGCAGTGTTCCTGGTGGATCTAAGGGTATAGTTGTAGCTGCGGATGATGATGAGGAGGAGGATCTTGAGATAGAGATACAGCAGGATGAGGAGATGGACGAGCCTCACGGAGATTCTCCGAATGGCCACATGTAGATATAGTTTGACAGCAGAAAGGGCATTCTTTGGATGACACTCTAGTCTGACATTGTGATGAGCGGATAATTTGTACGCTTTTTGGCATTGTTTTTAGTATGTTTTTAGTATGATCTAGTTAGTTTTTAGTATGTTTTTATTAGTTTTTAGCTAAAATTCACTTTTCTGGACTTTACTATGAGTTTGTGTATTTTTCTGTGATTTCAGGTATTTTCTGGCTGAAATTGAGGGACCTGAGCAAAAATCTGATTCAGAGACTGAAAAGGACTGCAGATGTTGTTGGATTCTGACCTCCCTGCACTCGAAGTGGATTTTCTGGAGCTAAAGAAGCCCAATTGGCGCGCTCTCAACGGCGTTGGAAAGTAGACATCCTGGGCTTTCCAGCAATATATGATAGTTCATACTTTGCCCAAGATTTGATGGCCCAAACCGGCGTTCAAAGTCACCCTCAGAATTTCCAGCGTTAAACGCCGGAACTGGCACCAGAATGGGAGTTAAACGCCCAAACTGGCACCAAAGCTGGCGTTTAACTCCAAGGAAAGTCTCTACACGAAAATGCTTCAATGCTCAGCCCAGGCACACACCAAGTGGGCCCGGAAGTGGATTTTTATGTCATTTACTCATCTCTGTACACCTTAGGCTACTAGTTCTCTATAAGTAGGACCTTTTACTATTGTATTTTCATCTTCTGATCTTTGGAATCTTTTGATCTTTAGATCTTTTGATCACTTTGGGAGGCTGGCCATTCGGCCATGCCTAGACCTTGTTCTTATGTATTTTCAACGGTGGAATTTCTACACACCATAGATTAAGGTGTGGAGCTCTGCTGTACCTCGAGTATTAATGCAATTACTATTGTTCTTCTATTCGATTCCGCTTGTTCTTTGTCCAAGATATCATTTGTTCTTCAACTTGATGAATGTGATGATCCGTGACACTCATCATCATTCTCACCTATGAACGTGTGACTGACAACCACCTCCGTTCTACCTTAGATTGGGTGAATATCTCTTAGATTCCTGATACACGATGCATGGTTGATCGCCTGACAACCGAGTGCTCGCCTGACAAATGAGCCAGCCATTCCATGAGATCAGAGTCTTCATGGTATAGGCAAGAACTGATGGCGGCATTCAAGAGAATCCGGAAGGTCTAACCTTGTCTGTGGTATTCTGAGTAGGATTCAATGATTGAATGACTGTGACGTGCTTCAAACTCCTGAGGGCGGGGCGTTAGTCACAGACGCAAAAGAATCACTGGATTCTATTCCGGCCTGATCGAGAACCGACAGATGGATAGCCGTGCCGTGACAGGGTGCGTTGAACATTTCCACTGAGAGGATGGGAGGTAGCCACTGACAACGGTGAAACCCTTGCATAAGCTTGCCATGGAAAGGAGTAAGAAGGATTGGATGAAGACAGTAGGAAAGCAGAGAGACGGAAGGGACAAGCATCTTCATACGCTTATCTGAAGCTCTCACCAATGATATGCATAAGTATCTATATCTTTATCTTTATGTTTTATTCATATATCATCTATACCCATTTGAGTCTGCCTGACTAAGATTTACAAGGTGACCATAGCTTGCTTCATACCAACAATCTCCGTGGGATCGACCCTTACTCGCGTAAGGTTTATTACTTGGACGACCCAGTACACTTGCTGGTTAGTTGTGCAAAGTTGTAGTGATCACAATTTCGTGCACCAAGTTTTTGGCGCCGTTGCCGGGGATTATTTCGTGTATGGACAACTGACGGTTCATCTTGTTGCTTAGATTAGGTATTTTTTTTTTCAGAGTTCTTAAGAATGAGTTCTAGAGTTTCATGATGATCTGTTGAAGTCTGGCTGGCTGTGAAGCCATGTCTAATCTTATTGGACCGAGGTTTCAACTTATCATCACAAAAGCTTGTTGATTTCTATCAATCTTGCTATTGGAGCAATGATCTGCTGAGACTTGGCTGGCCATTGGCCATGTCTAGTGTTTTGGACCGAAGCTTTCTTTGAAAGCTTGGCTGGCTGTGAAGCCATGTCTAATTCCTGGACCGGAGTCTTAGACTAGCATTGCAATGATTCCTGGAATTCAAATTAAGAATTCTGAAACCTTTATTTTCTATTTTCATATAATTTTCGAAAAAGCACAAAAAAAACTACAAAATCATAAAAACCAAAAAAATTTTATGTTTCTTGTTGAGTCTAGTGTCTCATTTTAAGTTTGGTGTCTTGCATGCATTGTTTATATGATCTTGGTTCTATTTTCAAGTCAATAGTACAGGGAACTGAAGATTCAGTACATGCAGCAGAAGAATTACACAGAAAAAGCTGGGCGTTCAAAACGCCCAGTGAAGAAGGACAGACTGGCGTTTAAACGCCAGTCAGGGTGCCTGGTTGGGCGTTTAATGCCCAAGAAGGTAGTGCATTGGGCATTAAACGCCAGAATGTGCACCATTCTGGGCGTTTAACGCCAGGATGGCACAAGAGGGAAGATTCTGTTTTTAATTCAGATTTTTTTCAAGTTTTCAAAGTTTTTCAAAATCAAATCTTATTCAAATCAAATCTTTTCAATCAAATGTTTTCAAAATCAATTTCTTTCCTTTTTCAAAGATACTTGCTAACAATTAATGATTTGATTGAACATTTTAAGTATGTTGCCTTTTCTGTTGAGAAAGGTTTAATGTTTGAATCATATCTTTTCTTGTTAGCCAAGTCATTAATTTTAAAATCAAATCTTTTTAAAATTGTTTTCAAATCATATCTTTTCAATCATATCTCTTTAAAACCATAACTTTTCAATCATATCTTTTTAATCACATCTTTTTCAAAATAGTTTTCAATCATATCTTTTTAACTTCTAATTTCAAAATCTTTTTCAAAAATAACTTGATTTCTTTCCCACTCTTGGTTTTCGAAAATCAATTAAAGTTTTTCAAAATATTTTTAAAATCTTTTTAACTTAATTTTCGAAATTTCTTCCCCTCTTCTCACATCCTTCTATTTGTGGAGTACCACTCCTCCTCAATGCACAATTCGAACTCTATCTCACTAAGTTCGAATTCTCTACTTCTTCCTTCTATTTTTCTGTTCCTCTGACACCTCAAGGAATCTCTATACTGTGACATAGAGGATTCCATATTTTCTGGTTCTCTTCTCTTTCATATGAGCAGGAGCAAAGACAAAGGCATTCTTGTTGAAGCTGACCATGAACCTGAAAGGACCTTGAAGCGAAAGCTAAGAGAAGCTAAGGCACAACTCTCTGTAGAGGACCTAACAGAAATCTTCAAAGAAGAAGAACCCATGGCAGCCGAAAATAACAACAATGCCAACAATGCAAGGAAGGTGCTTGGTGACTTTACTGCACATACTCCCGACTTCTATGGGAGAAGCATCTCTATCCCTGCCATTGGAGCAAACAACTTTGAGCTTAAGCCTCAATTGGTTTCTCTAATGCAACAAAATTGCAAGTTCCATGGACTTCCATTGGAAGATCCTCATCAGTTCTTAGCTGAGTTCTTGCAAATCTGTGACACTGTCAAGACTAATGGGGTTGACCCTGAGGTCTACAGACTTATGCTATTCCCTTTTGCTGTAAGAGACAGAGCTAGAGTATGGTTGGACTTACAACCTAAAGACAGCCTGAACTCTTGGGAAAAGCTAGTCAATGCCTTCTTGGCAAAGTTCTTTCCACCTCAAAAATTGAGTAAGCTTAGAGTGGAAGTCCAAACCTTCAGACAGAAGGAAGGTGAGTCCCTCTATGAAGCTTGGGAAAGATACAAACAATTAATCAGAAAATGTCCTTCTGACATGCTTTCTGAATGGAGCATCATAGGTATTTTCTATGATGGTCTGTCTGAACTATCCAAGATGTCTTTGGATAGCTCTGCTGGAGGATCTCTTCATCTGAAGAAGACGCCTACAAAAGCTCAAGAGCTAATTGAAATGGTTGCAAATAACCAATTCATGTACACTTCTGAAAGGAATCCTGTGAACAGTGGGACAAATCAGAAGAAAGGAGTTCTTGAGATTGATACTCTGAATGCCATATTGGCTCAGAACAAAATATTGACTCAGTAAGTCAACTTGATTTCTCAAAGTCTGTCTGGAATGCAAAATGCACCAAGCAGTACTAAGGATGCTTCATCTGAAGAAGAAGCTTATGATCCTGAGAACCCTTCAATGGAAGAGGTGAATTACCTAGGAGAACCCTATGGAAACACCTATAATTCTTCATGGAGAAATCACCCAAATTTCTTATGGAAGGATCAACAGAGACCTCAACAAGGTTTCAACAACAATAATGGTGGAAGAAACAGGTTTAGCAATGGCAAGCCTATTCCATCATCTTCTCAGCAACAGACAGAGAATTCTAAGCAGAACCACTCTGACTTAGCAACCATGGTCTCTGATCTAATCAAAACCACTCAAAGTTTCATGACTGAAACAAGGTCCTCCATTAGGAATTTGGAGGCACAAGTGGGACAGCTGAGCAAGAAAATTACTGAACTCCCTCCTAGTACTCTTCCAAGCAATACAGAAGAAAATCCAAAAGGAGAGTGCAAGGCCATCAACATGGCCGAATTTGGAGAGGAAGGAGAGGAAGTGAACGCCACTGAGGAAGACCTCATTGGGCGTGCACTAGCCTCCACTGAGTTCCCCAATGAGGAACCATGGGAATCTGAGGCTCAAAATGAGACCATAGAGATTCCATTGGACCTACTTCTGCCATTCATGAGCTCTGATGAGTATTCTTCCTCTGAAGAGGATGAGTATGTCACTGAAGAGCAAGTTGCTAAATACCTTGGAGCAATCATGAAGCTAAATGACAAGTTATTTGGAAATGAGACTTGGGAGAACAAACCTCCTTTGCTCACCAAAGAACTGGATGACTTGTCTAGGCAGAAATTACCTCAAAAGAGACAAGATCCTGGGAAGTTTTCAATACCTTGTACCATAGGCACCATGACCTTAAAGAAGGCTCTGTGTGACTTAGGGTCAAGTGTAAACCTCATGCCTCTCTCTGTAATGGAGAAGCTAGGGATCTTTGAGGTGCAAGCTGTAAGAATCTCACTGGAGATGGCAGACAATTCAAGAAAACAAGCTTATGGACTAGTAGAGGATGTTCTGGTGAAGATTGAAGACCATTACATCCCTGCTGATTTCATAGTCCTAGAGACTGGGAAGTGCATGGACGAATCCATCATCCTTGGCAGACCCTTCCTAGCCACAGCAAAGGCTGTGATTGATGTGGACAGAGGAGAATTGACCATTCAAGTGAATGAAGGATCCTTAGTGTTTAAGGCTCAAGGATATCCCTCTGTCACCATGGAGAGGAAGCATGAAGAGCTTCTCTCAAATCAGAGTCAAACAGAGCCCCCACAGTCAAACTCTAAGTTTGGTGTTGGGAGGCCACAACCAAACTCTAAGTTTGGTGTTGAACCACCACATTCAAACTCTAAGTTTGGTGTTGGGAGGTTCCAACATTGCTCTGAGCATTTGTGAGGCTCCATGAGAGCCCTCTGTCAAGCTACTGACAATAAAGAAGCGCTTGTTGGGAGGCAACCCAATGTTATATTTTATCTATTTTCCTTTGCTATTTTATATTTTCTGTAGGTTGATGATCATGAGAAGTCACAAAAACAATTGAAAAAGCAAAAACAGAATGAAAAATAGAAAGAAAAATAGCACACCCTGGAGGAAGATGTTACTGGCGTTTAAACGCCAGTAAGGCTAGCAGTTGGGCGTTTAACGCCCAGTCTGGCACCATTCTGGGCGTTTAACGCCAGAAAGGGGCACCAGACTGGCGTTAAACGCCAGGAAAGGGCAAGAACCTGGCGTTAAACGCCAGAAATGGGCACCAGCCCGGCGTTTAACGCCAGAATTGGCTAAAAACGCAAATTTGCATGCCACTTGGTGCAGGGATGACTTTTCCTTGACACCTCAGGATCTGTGGACCCCACAGGATCCCCACCAACCCCACCACTCTCTCTCTTCTTCCCCATTCACCAATCACCTCAATACCTCTTCCCCAAAAACCCTTCACCTATCAAATCCCATCTTCTCTTCACCACTCACATCCATCCTCTACAAAACCCCACCTACCCCACCCTTCAAATTCAAACCACTTTCCCTCCCAAACCCACCCATACATGACCGAACCATGAGCCCCCCTCTCCTATATAACCCTTCTTCACCCCTTCATTTTCCAACAACCTAAACATCACTTCTCCCCCTCTTTGGCCGAACACAAAGCCATTCCCTTCTTCCTCATTTCTTCTTCTTCTACTCTCTTCTTTCTTCTTTTGCTCGAGGACGAGCAAACCTTTTAAGTTTGGTGTGGTAAAAGCATTGCTTTTTGTTTTTCCATAACCATTTATGGCATCCAAGGCCAGAGAAACCTCTAGAAAGAGGAAAGGGAAGGCAAAAGCTTCCACCTCCGAGTCATGGGAGACGGAGAGATTCATCTCAAGGGTGCATCAAGACCACTTCTATGAAGTTGTGGCCTTGAAGAAGGTGATCCCCGAGGTCCCTTTTTCACTCAAAAAGAGTGAATATCCGGAGATCCGACATGAGATCCGAAGAAGAGGTTGGGAAGTTCTCACCAACCCCATTCAACAAGTCGGAATCTTAATGGTTCAAGAGTTCTATGCCAATGCATGGATCACCAAGAGCCATGATCAAAGTGTGAACCCGAACCCAAAGAATTGGCTTACAATGGTTCGGGGGAAATACTTAGATTTTAGTCCGGAAAATGTGAGGTTGGCATTCAACTTGCCCATGATGCAAGGAGATGAACATCCTTACACTAGAAGGGTCAACTTTGATCAAAGGTTGGACCAAGTCCTCACTGACATTTGTGAAGAGGGCGCTCAATGGAAGAGAGATTCAAGAGGGAAGCCGGTTCAATTGAGAAGGCATGACCTCAAACCCGTGGCTAGAGGATGGTTGGAGTTTATCCAACGCTCAATCATTCCCACTAGCAACCGGTCCGAAGTTACTCTAGACCGGGCCATCATGATCCATAGCATCATGATTGGAGAAGAAGTGGAAGTTCATGAGGTTATAGCCCAAGAACTCTATAAGGTGGCGGACAAGTCCTCCACCTTGGCAAGGTTAGCCTTTCCTCATCTCATTTGTCACCTCTGTTATTCAGTAGGAGTTGACATAGAAGGAGACATCCTCATTGATGAGGACAAGCCCATCACTAAGAAAAGGATGGAGCAAACAAGAGACCCCTCTCATCATGAGATCCCTAAGATGCCTCAAGGGATGCACTTTCCTCCACAAGACTATTGGGAGCAAATTAACACCTCCCTAGGAGAATTGAGTTCCAACATGGGACAACTAAGGGTGGAGCATCAAGAACATTCCATCCTCCTCCATGAAATTAGAGAAGATCAAAGAATCATGAGAGAGGAGCAACAAAGACAAGGAAGAGACATTGAGGAGCTCAAGCACTCCATAAGACCTTCAAGAGGAAGAACAAGCCGCCATCACTAAGGTGGACCCGTTCTTTAATCTCCTTGTTCTTTATTTTTCTGTTTTTCGAAAATTATGCTTTATGTTTATCCATGTTTGTGTCTTATGATCATTAGTATCTATGCCTTAAAGTTATGAATGTCCTATGAATCCATCACCTTTCTTAAATAAACAATGTTCTTAATTGAAAAGGAGAAAAATTGCATGAATTTTGAATTTTATAGCAGTTTAATTATTTTGATGTGGTGGCAATACTTTTTGTTTTCTGAATGTATGCTTGAACAGTGCATATGTCTTTTGAATTTGTGGTTCATGAATGTTGGCTCTTGAAAGAATGATGAAAAAGGAGACATGTTACTGAGGATCTGAAAAATCATAAAAATGATTCTTGAAGCAAGAAAAAGCAGTGAATACAAAAAAAAGGAGAGAGAAAGAAAAAGAAAGAAATAAAGTGTGATCCAAGGCAAAAAGAGTGTGCTTAAGAACTCTGGACACCTCTAATTGGGGACTCTAGCAAAGCTGAGTCACAATCTGAAAAGGTTCACCCAATTATGTGTCTGTGGCATGTATGTATCCGGTGGTAATACTGGAAGACAGAGTGCTTTGGGCCACGGCCAAGACTCAATAAGTAGCTGTGTTCAAGAATCATCATACTTAACTAAGAGAATCAATAACACTATCTGGATTCTGAGTTCCTAAAGAAGCCAATCATTCTGAATTTCAAAGGATAAAGTGAGATGTCAAAACTATTCAGAGGCAAAAAGCTAAAAGCCCCGCTCATCTAATTAATACTGATCTTCATAGATGTTTTTGGAATTCATTGCATATTCTCTTCTTTTTATCTTATTTGATTTTCAGTTGCTTGAGGACAAGCAACAATTTAAGTTTGGTGTTGTGATGAGGGGATAATTTGTACGCTTTTTGGCATTGTTTTTAGTATGTTTTTAGTATGATCTAGTTAGTTTTTAGTATGTTTTTATTAGTTTTTAGCTAAAATTCACTTTTCTGGACTTTACTGTGAGTTTGTGTGTTTTTCTGTGATTTCAGGTATTTTCTGGCTGAAATTGAGGGACCTGAGCAAAAATCTGATTCAGAGACTGAAAAGGACTGCAGATGCTGTTGGATTCTGACCTCCCTGCACTCGAAGTGGATTTTCTGGAGCTACAGAAGCCCAATTGGCGCGCTCTCAACGGCGTTGGAAAGTAGACATCCTGGGCTTTCCAGCAATTATGATAGTCCATACTTTGCCCAAGATTTGATGTCCCAAACCGGCGTTCAAAGTCACCTTCAGAATTTCCAGCGTTAAACGCTGGAACTGGCACAAGAATGGGAGTTAAACGCCCAAACTGGCACCAAAGCTGGCGTTTAACTCCAAGGGAAGTCTCTACACGAAAATGCTTCAATGCTCAGCCCAAGCACACACCAAGTGGGCCCAGAAGTGGATTTTTATGTCATTTACTCATCTCTGTACACCTTAGGCTACTAGTTCTCTATAAGTAGGACCTTTTACTATTGTATTTTCATCTTCTGATCTTTGGAATCTTTTGATCTTTAGATCTTTTGATCACTTTGGGAGGCTGGCCATTCGGCCATGCCTAGACCTTGTTCTTATATATTTTCAACGGTGGAGTTTCTACACACCATAGATTAAGGTGTGGAGCTCTGCTGTACCTCGAGTATTAATGCAATTACTATTGTTCTTCTATTCAATTCCGCTTGTTCTTTGTCCAAGATATCATTTGTTCTTCAACTTGATGAATGTGATGATCCGTGACACTCATCATCATTCTCACCTATGAACGTGTGACTGACAACCACCTCCGTTCTACCTTAGATTGGGTGAATATCTCTTAGATTCCTGATACACGATGCATGGTTGATCGCCTGACAACCGAGTGCTCGCCTGACAAACGAGCCAGCCATTCCGTGAGATCAGAGTCTTCGTGGTATAGGCAAGAACTGATGGCGGCATTCAAGAGAATCCGGAAGGTCTAACCTTGTCTGTGGTATTCTGAGTAGGATTCAATGATTGAATGACTGTGACGTGCTTCAAACTCCTGAGGGCGGGGTGTTAGTGACAGACGCAAAAGAATCACTGGATTCTATTCTGGCCTGATCGAGAACCGACAGATGGATAGCCGTGCCGTGACAGGGTACGTTGAACATTTCCACTGAGAGGATGGGAGGTAGCCACTGACAACGGTGAAACCCTTGCATAAGCTTGCCATGGAAAGGAGTAAGAAGGATTGGATGAAGACAGTAGGAAAGCAGAGAGACGGAAGGGACAAGCATCTTCATACGCTTATCTGAAGCTCTCACCAATGATATGCATAAGTATCTCTATCTTTATCTTTATGTTTTATTCATATATCATCTATACCCATTTGAGTCTGCCTGACTAAGATTTACAAGGTGACCATAGCTTGCTTCATACCAACAATCTCCGTGGGATCGACCCTTACTCGCGTAAGGTTTATTACTTGGATGACCCAGTGCACTTGCTGGTTAGTTGTGCGAAGTTGTAGTGATCACAATTTCGTGCACCACATTGTCTGTTAGTTAGTCTCTCACTTGTGTTAGTACACCCAAGAGCTAGGAGCTGTAGAGTGGTTAGGCTAGCCTGGGTGCCAGCTTAGCGGCTTTTTGTATGGGCCAAGCCCTGGGAGTGTCGTGTATATATTAGCTACGTAGGATGACGAGGATGTAAACTGACTTGATCTTTTGTGAACGCTACATGTTTTGTTACAGTGTACATGATGTGTATTATCAGCTGTATTTCTATGTTTCTTTATGCTGTTTTTCTATTACTCTCAATGTATGCCTGTTTATTTTACCTTGTCACCCGCAGCGATATAACGAATAAAAAAAAGTTACTCGTAAAATTGGCATCGTTCTAACAAGGCACAGGCTCATATATTAAGTAATAGTTAATAATTAGGAAGGACAAGTTGGTAACACTTGGCTTCTTGTATGACCATGGCATACTGGGAGTTGGGTCATTACAATTTCGTATCAGAGCAGTTCGTTCCCAATAGAGCCTGGGGAGTGGACTGACTATGCTTCATTGCATATTCTGCTTGTGTGTCTCATGCTGTTAGGGTATCTTCAAGATACATTTGGCATGAATGTCTATGAGTGCTCATTTTGGGAATGTTCATGACTAACTTGAGATATTATGACTGATCACCTTAATGTTGATTGTTTGGTGCAGATAGGACCTTAATAACTGTGAATAGGCATAGTTTAATCGAGTTTCGAATGATGAATCGATGCGAGGCACAACTATCTTCATAGCTATTATAATCTCCATGGCTATGGCTATGTTAGATTTGGATGCTGTAAGGAACGAACGCTTGTTTTACTTGTGAGGAATCTGGACACACAGCTAGGATCTACCTAAGAAAATTTGTTCGGAATCTAGTACAAACCCAGCAACAAGGTCGAGTGTTTGCTATGACTACTGATGATGTTATGCAATCAGATGCCCTGATCCAAGGTCAGTGTTATGTCAAAAATCGATTTCTAACTGTACTGTATGACTCGGGTGCATCACATTCCTTTATTTCTTTAACTATTGCTCGTGAGTTGGGACTAGATTTCTCTGAGTTGAACTTTGATCTAATTGTCCATACACCTGCATCCCAAAATGCTTTGACCAGTTTAATGTGCTTGCAAGTACCATTCACTATTAGGAACAAAACTTTTATACATGATATAATCTGTTTGACTCTATGTGGTTTAGAAGTTATTCTAGGATTATATTGGTTATCTAAGTATCATGTTTTCCTTGATTGCTATGAGATAATTGCTGTTATTCAATCTGATAGTTTAGATATTAAACCATTTCTGTCTCATACTTTATATCTGAATTCCGTAAGAGTTACCTTAGACGGAAGTGATTGTGAGGGGTACATTCTGTTAGCGGCTAGCCCGAATGATAGTGAACTAAGTTTAGAACGAATCCGAGTGGTAAAGGAATTTCCTGATGTTTTTCCAGACGACATACCTGAGTATCCTCCTCAGCGAGAGATAGAATTCAGCATTGAACTAGTACCTGGAACTGGACCGATTTCCATAGCACTGTACCGGATGTCACCATTGGAACTTGAAGATTTGAAGAAGCAGTTGGATGAGCTACTTGGAAAGAAATTTATTCGTCCTAGTCCATCACCTTGGGAGCTCCAGTATTACTAGTAAAGAAGAAGGATGGTGGAATGAGACTTTGCGTAGATTACCAACAGCTAAATAAAGTCACTATCAAGAACAAGTATCCACTTCCACGGATAGATGATTTGATGGATCAGTTGAAAGGTGCAATTGTGTTCTCGAAGATTGATTTGCGATCGGGCTATCACCAGATTCGAGTGAAAAATCAGATATACCGAAGACTGCATTTAGAACTCGATGTGGTCACTATGAGTATACGGTTATGTCATTTGGAATAACTAATGCTCCTACAATTTTCACGGATTATGATGAGCTGATAATTTATACGCTTTTTGGCATTATTTTTATATAGTTTTTAGTATGATTTAGTTAGTTTTTAGTATATATTTATTAGTTTTTAAGAAAAATTTATATTTTTGGACTTTACTATGAGTTTGTGTGTTTTTCTGTGATTTCAGGTATTTTCAGGCTGAAATTGAGGGACCTGAGCAAAAATCTGATTCAGAGGCTGACAAAGGACTGCAGATGCTGTTGGATTCTGACCTCCCTACACTCGAAGTGGATTTTCTAGAGCTACAGAACTCCAAATGGAGCGCTCTCAACTGCGTTGGAAAGTAGACATCCAAGGTTTTCCAGCAACATACAATAGTTCATACTTTGCGCGCGTTTTGACGATGTAAAATGGCGTCAAAACGCCAGCTCTCTGCCCTTTTCTAGCGTCAAAATGCCAAAACTGGCATAAAAGTTGGAGTTAAACGACCAAACTGGCACCAAAGCTGGTGTTTAACTCCAAGGAAGACCTCTAGTAGCTAGTTTCATTATAAATAGGACCTTTTACTATTGTATTCGGATCTTTGGAATTTGACATCTTTGGAACATTTTCCTTAGACATTGGGGGCTGGCCTCACGGCCATGCCTACGTCACTTATGTATTTTCAACGGTGGAGTTTCTACACACCATAGATTAAGGTGCTGAGCTCTACTATTCCTCGAGTATTAATGCAATTACTACTACTTTCTATTCAATTCAAGCTTATTCTTGTTCTAAGATATTCACTCGCACTTCAACCTATGAATGTGATGATCTGTGACACTCATCATCATTCTCACTTATGAACGCGTGACTGACAACCACTTCCGTTCTACTTAAGAGTGAGCGTGTATCTCTTAGCCTCCATTCCGAAAGATCGGAGTCTTCGTGGTATAAGCTAGAATTATTGGCGGCCATTCCTGAGATCCGAAAAGTCTAAACCTTATCTGTGGTATTCCGAGTAGGATCTGGGAAGGGATGACTGTGACGAGCTTTAAACTCGCAAGTGTTGGGCGTAGTGACAGACGCAAAAGGATCACTGGATTCTATTCCAACATGATCGAGAACCGACAGATGATTAGCCGTGTGGTGACAGTGCACATGGACCTTTTTCACTGAGAGGACGGAAAGTAGCCATTGACAATGGTGATGCCCAACATACAGCTTGCCATGGAAAGGAGTATGAAGGATTGGATGAAGGCAGTAGGAAAGTAGATATTCAAGAGGGATGAAGCATCTCCATACGCTTATCTGAAATTCCCACCAATGAATTACATAAGTATCTCTATCTTTACTTTATGTTTATTTATATTTTAATTATCAAACTCCATAACCATTTTAATCCGCCTGACTGAGATTTACAAGGTGACCATAGCTTGCTTCAAGCCGACAATCTCCGTGGGATCGACCCTTACTCACGTAAGGTTTATTACTTGGACGACCCAGTGCACTTGCTAATTAGTTGTGCGGAGTTGTGAAGAAAGTGCTGAGATTATGAACGCACATACCAAGTTGAGTGCCATTGTTAGAGATCACAATTTCGTGCACCAGATTACATGAATCATATTTTTCGTCCGTACATTGATCAGTTCGTAGTAGTTTTCATAGACGATATTCTCATTTATTCGAAGACAGAAAGAAAGCATGAAGAGCATCTAAGGACTGTATTGCAAATACTGAGGGCTCGGAAGTTATATGCTAAACTATCAAAGTGTGAATTCTGGACAGATAATGTGGCATTTTTGGGACATGTTATATCACATAGAGGAATGGCAGTGGATCCTTCAAAAATTGAAGCAGGAGTGTAATGGGAACCACCTACGACCGTTACAGAAGTTCGAAGTTTTCTCGAACTTGCTGGCTATTACCGGAGGTTCATCAAAGGATTTTCACAGATAGCCTTACCTTTGACTTACCTTACATGAAAGGAAGTTCCATTTATCTGGACGGCTGACTGTGATAGAAGTTTCAAGATGCTTAAGGAAACGTTAACAGCTGCACCTGTATTAATACTACCCGACCCATAGAAACCTTTTGAAGTATACTGTGACGCCTCTCATAAAGGACTTGGGTGTGTGCTGATGCAAGACGAAAATGTGGTGGCTTATGCTTCCCGGCAGCTGAGACCTCATGAACAAAATTATCCGACGCATAACTTGGAGTTGGCTGTAGCGGTGTTTGCTCTGAAGATCTGGAGGCACTATTTGTATGGCGCTCAACTAGAAGTTTTCTCGGATAACAAAAGTTTAAAGTATATCTTTGACCAGAAAGATCTTAATATGCGACAGTGAAGGTGGATGGAATTTTTGAAGGACTATGATTTCAAGTTAAGTTATCACCCAGGGAAAGCGAACGTGGTGGCACTTTGAGCAGGAAGAATTTGAGTATCTCTTGGATGATGATAAAAGAAGAGAAGCTACTTACGAAATTTGAGGACCTTAAGTTGGCTATGACTGAGATGTCAAGTGGAGTCCATTTGGCGCAGTTGCATATAACACCAGATTTTAGTATTAGGATTTAGCAAGCACAAGCACAGGACTCAGAAATGATGACGATGCTGAAATGGATGAAAGTAGAGGAACCAGAAGCTATAAGACAAGATCATAGCGGTCTCTAGAGATACAAGAACAGAATTTGTGTGCCTAGCTCTAGAGATCTGCGACAAGGGATTCTTGCAGAAGCCCATCAAAGTAGATTTTCTATGCATCCTAGAGTGACAAAGATGTATCAAAATTTGAAACAAATGTTCTGGTGGCCGGGCTTAAAGAAAGAGGTAGCTAACTATGTCTCAAAATGTTTAACTTGCCAGAAGGAGAAGGTGGAACATCAAAAACCGTCAGGAACCCTGTGGTGCACGAAATTGTGATCTCAATGGCGCCAACAACTTGGTACGCACAATTGTAATCTCAACCCTTTTTCACAACTTCGCACAACTAACCAGCAAGTGCAATGGGTCATCCAAGTAATAAACCTTAGTGAGTAAGGGTCGATCCCATGGAGATTGTCGGCTTGAAGTAAGCTATGGTCATCTTGTAAATCTCAGTCAGGAGGATTCAAATGGTTATGGAGTTTTGATAATTAAAAGATAAATAAACATAAAATAAAGATAGAGATACTTATGTAATTCATTGGTGGGAATTTCAGATAAGCGTATGGAGATGTGTTGTTCCTTCTGAATCTCTGCTTTCCTACTGCCCTCATCCAATCCTTCATACTCCTTTCTATGGCAAGCTATATGTTGGGGGATCAACATTGTCAATGGCTACCGTCCGTCCTCTTAGTGAAAATGATCCAAATGCGCTGTCACCGCACGGCTAATCATCTGTCGATTCTCACTCATGTTGGAATAGGATCCATTGATCCTTTTGCGTCTGTCACTATGCCCAACACTTGCGAGTTTGAAGCTCGTCACAGTCATCCCATCCCAGATCCTACTCGGAATACCACAGTCAAGGTTTAGACTTTCCGGATCTCAAGAATGCGGCCAATTGATTCTAGCTTATACCACAAAGACTCTTATCATGTACCAGAAGGCTAAGAGATATACATTCAAGCTTGTTTGCATGTAGAACGGGAGTGTTTGTCAAGCACGCATTCGTAGGTTGAGAATGATGATGAGTGTCACATAATCATCACATTCATCATGTTCTTGTGTGCGAATGGATATCTTAGAATAGGAATAAGCATGAATTGAATAGAAAATAGTAGTAATTGCATTGATACTCGAGGAACAGCAGAGCTCCACACCTTAATCTATGGTGTGTAGAAACTCCACCGTTGAAAATACATAAGTGATGATTGTCCAGGCATGGCCGAATGGCCAGCCCCCAAAGTCTAAGGACTAAACGTCCACAGATCCCCTCATTCGAGTACAATAGTAAAAAGTCCTATTTATACTAGACTAGTTACTAGGGTTTACAGAAATAAGTAAATGATGCAGAAATCCACTTCTGGGCCCACTTGGTGTGTGCTTGGGCTGAGCATTGAAGCTTTCATGTGTAAGACTATTCTTGGAGTTAAACGCCAGTTTGCAGCCTGTTTTAGGCGTTTAACTCTAGCTTGTAACTTGTTTCTGGCGTTTAATGCAAGAATAGGGCAGGGAGTTGGCATTTGAACGCCAATTTGTGTCATCAAAACTCGAGCAAAGTATGGACTATTATATATTGCTGGAAAGCCCTGAATGTCTACTTTCCAACGCAATTAAGAGCGCGCCATTTGGGTTGATGGAGCTCCGAAAAATCCATTTCGAGTGAAGAGAGGTCAGAATCCAACATCATCAGCAGCCCTTTTTCAACATATGAATAAGATTTTTTGCTTAGGTCCCTCAATTTCAGCCAGAAAATACATGAAATCATAGAAAAATACACAAACTCATAGTAAAGTCCAGAAATGTAAATTTTGCTTAAAAACTAATAAAAATATACTAAAAAGTGAATAAAACATACTAAAAACTATATAAAAACAATTCCAAAAAGCGTATAAATTATCTGCTCATCACCCTGCAACCCTTAGAAATACCACAATGGAAATAGGAGCAGATCACTATGGATTTTGTCACGGGATTGCCATGGACCTTGATGAGCGGATAATTTATACGCTTTTTGGCATTGTTTTTAGGTAGTTTTTAGTAAGTTCAAGCTACTTTTAGGGATGTTTTCATTAGTTTTTATGTTAAATTCACATTTCTGGACTTTACTATGAGTTTGTGTGTTTTTCTGTGATTTCAGGTAAATTCTGGCTGAAATTGAGAGACTTGAGCAAAACTCTGAAAAAGGCTGACAAAAGGACTGCTGATGCTGTTGGAATCTGACCTCCCTGCACTCAAAATGGATTTTCTGGAGCTACAGAACTCCAAATGGCGCGCTCTCAACGGAGTTGGAAAGTAGACATCCAGAGCTTTCCAGCAATATATAATAGTCCATACTTTGTTCGGAAATTGACGACGTAACTTGGCGTTGAACGCCAAGTACATGCTGCTGTCTGGAGTTAAACGCCAGAAAAACGTCATGATCCGGAGTTGAATGCCCAAAACACGTCATAACTCGGAGTTCAACTCCAAGAGAAGCCTCAGCTCGTGGATTGATCAAGCTCAGCCCAAACACACACCAAGTGGGCCCCGGAAGTGGATTTATGCATCAATTACTTACTCATGTAAACCCTAGTAGCTAGTCTAGTATATATAGGACATTTATCTATTGTATTAGACATCTTTTGACCACTTTAATCTCTTTATTCATTCGGTCACTTGATCATGGAGAGGGCTGGCCATTCGGCCATGCCTGAATCTTATGTATTTTCAACGGTGGAGTTTCCTGCACACCATAGATTAAGGGTGTGGAGCTCTGCTGTACCTCAAGTATTAATGAAATTCTATTTTCTTTTATTCAATTCCTCTTTTATTCTTATTCGAAGATATTCATTCGTACCCAAGAACATGATGAATGTGATGAGTTAGATAACCCTCATTATCATTCTCACTTATGAACGCGCGTGATTGACAACCACTTCCGTTCTACATGCAACCGAGCTTGAATGCGTATCTCTTAGATTCCCCAACGAATCTTCGTGGTATAGCTAGATAGATGGCGGCATTTATGAGGATCCGAAAAGTCTCACCTTGTCTGTGGTATTCCGAGTAGGATCCTGGGAATCCGGAAAGTCTAACCTTGTCTGTGGTATTCCGAGTAGGATTCCGGTAATGAATGACTGTGACGTGCTTCAAACTTGCAAGTGCTTGACAACCACCGTTCTACAGCAACCGAGCTTGAATGCGTATCTCTTAGATTCCCAAGAATCTCGTGGTATAACTAGATAGATGGCGGCATTTATGAGATCCGAAAGTCTCACCTTGTCTGTGGTATTCCGAGTAGGATCCTGGGAATCCGGAAAGTCTAACCTTGTCTGTGGTATTCCGAGTAGGATTCCGGTAATGAATGACTGTGACGTGCTTCAAACTTGCAAGTGCTGGGCGTTAGTGACGACGCAAAAGAATCAAGGGATTATTCCAGTAGGCGCGGGAACCACCAGTGATTAGCCGTACTGTGACAGAGTGCGTGAGCATTTTTTCACTGCGAGGATGGATGTAGCCATCAACCATGGGTGATGCCTCCAACGATTAGCCGTGCGAGTGACAGCCGCATAGATCATTTTCCCGAGAGGATTGAAAGTATCCACCGCTGATGGTGAACCCCTATACAAAGCTTGCCATGGAAAGGATAAGAAGAATGAGTTGAAGCAATAGGAGAGCAGCGTCCTTGATCATACAGCATCTCCATTCACTTATCTGAAATTCCTACCAATGAATCTGCATAAGTATTCTATCCCTTTTATTATTCCTTTTTATTTATTATTTATTCCAATAATCACAATTACCCTTAATCTGTCTAGATTTACAAGGTGACCATAGCTTGCTTCATACCAACAATCTCTGTGGGATCGACCCTTACTCACGTAAGGTTTATTAGTTGACGACCCAGTACACTGCTGGTTAGTTGAACGGAGTTGTGAATTCAACCAGTGCCACTTAAAAGCCTTCATCTCAAAATAATTAGAATATTGAATATTGTTGATCACAATTTCGTCCACCAAGTTTTTGGCGCCGTTGCCGGGATTGGTTCGAGTATGGACAACGACGTCATCTTGTTGCTCAGATTAGGTATTTTCTTTTCAAAATCTTTTTCAAAATTTTTTCTTTTATTTTTCGTTTTTCTAATATGTTTTTCGAAAAAAATTAAAGAAAATACAAAAAAAATTAGAAAATCATAAAAATCAAAAATATTTGTGTTTCTGTTTGAGTCTTGAGTAAATTTTTAAGTTTGGTGTCAATTGCATGCTTTAAAAATTTTTTGCATTTTTTTCGAAAATCCCATGCATTCATAGTGTTCTTCATGATCTTCAAGTTTGTCTTGACAAGTCTTCTTGTTGATCTTGATGATTTCTTGTTTTGTGTCTTTTGATGTTTTTCATGTGCATTTTTGCATTCATATTTTTCCATGCATTAAGATTTCTAAGTTTGGTGTCTTGCATGTTTTCTTTGCATCAAAATTTTTCAAAATTGTGTTTTGATGTTCATCATGATCATTCAAAGTTCTTGGGTGTTCATCTTGACATTCATAGCATCTTGCATGCATTCATTGTTTTGATCTAAAAATTCATGCATTGAGTATTTTTGTTGTTTTTCTCTCTCTCATAATTAAAAAATTTTAAAAATCAAAAAAATATTTTCCTTAATTCCCTCCAAATTTTCGAAATTTTGGGTTGACTTGGTCAAAAAAAATTTTCAAAATTAGTTGTTTCTTACAAGTCAAGTCAAAATTTCAATTTTAAAAATCTTATCTTTGTAAAATCTTTTTCAAAAATCATATCCTTTTCATTTTTTTTATAATTTTCGAAAATTCAAAAAAAATCTTTTTCAAAATATTTTCAAATCTTTTTCTTATCTTTACTAATTTTCCGAAAATTAGCTAACATTAATGTGATTGGTTCAAAATTTGAAGTTTGTTACTTTCTTGTTAAAAAGGTTCAATCTTTAAGTTCTAGAATCTATCTTATAGTTTCTTGTTAGTTAAGTATTTTAAAAATTAATCTTTTTCAAAATATCTTTTTCTTAAAAATCTTTTTATCTTTTTATCTTATCTTTTTCAAAAACTTTATCTTTTTCAAAATTTGATTTCAAAATATCTTATCTAACTTCTTATCCTCTTATCTTTTTCAATTTTGATTTCAAATCTTTTTCAATTAACTAACTAACTTCTTGTTTGTTTCTTATCTTTTTCAAAACCACCTAACTACTTTTCCCTATCTAATTTTCGAAAATATCTCATCCCTTTTTCAAAAAATTCTTTTTTTTTTAATTAATTGTTTCATGTTTAATTTTAATTACATTTTATCTTTAATTTTCGAAAATCACTAACCCCTTTTTAAAATTATTTTCGAAATTCTCTTTCTTCTTTCTTCTTCTATTTAATTTAATTTACTAACACTTCTCTCCACCTCTCTTCATAAAATCCGAACCCTCTTCCTCTCTTATACCCCCTTTTTTTCTACTAACATAAAGGAATCTCTATACTGTGACATAGAGGATTCCTCTTCTTTTCTTGTTTTTCTTCTCTTTCATATGAGCAGGAACAGGGATAAAGGCACTCTTGTTGAAATTGATCCAGAACCTGAAAGGACCTAAGAGAAAATTAAGAGAAGCTAAATTACAACAATCCAGAAGTAACCTTTTAGAAATTTTCGAACAAGAAGGAGATGGCAGCCGAAAATAATAATAATGCCAAGGAGAATGCTTGGAGACTTCACAAAGCCAACGTCCAAGTTTGATGGAAGAAGCATCTCCATTCCTGCCATTGGAGCCAATAACTTTGAGCTAAAGCCTCAACTAGTTGCTTTGATGCAACAAAACTGCAAGTTTTATGGACTTCCATCTGAAGATCCTTATCAGTTTTTAACTGAGTTCTTGCAGATCTGTGAGACTGTAAAGACGAATGGAGTTGATCCTGAAGTCTACAGACTCATGCTTTTCCCTTTTTGCTATAAGAGACAGAGCTAGATATGGTTGGATTCACAACCCAAGGATAGCCTGGACTCATGGGATAAGCTGGTCACTGCCTTCTTGGATAAATTCTTTCCTCCTCAAAAGCTGAGCAAGCTAAGAGTGGATGTTCAAACCTTCAAACAAAAAGATGGTGAATCCCTCTATGAAGCTTGGGAAAGATACAAGCAGCTGACCAAAAGATGTCCATCTGACATGTTTTCAGAATGGACCATATTAGATATATTCTATTATGGTCTCTCTGAATTTTCGAAAATGTCATTGGATCATTCTGCAGGTGGATCTATTCACTGAAGAAAACGCCTGAAGAGCTCAAGAACTCATTGACATGGTTGCAAATAACCAGTTCATGTACACTTCTGAGAGGAATTCCGTGAACAATGGGATACCTCAGAAGAAAGGAGTTCTTGAAATTGATACTCTGAATGCCATATTGGCTCAGAACAAAGTGTTGACTCAACAGGTCAACATGATCTCTCAAAATCTGAATGGATTGCAACATGCATCCAACAGTACTAGAGAGGCAGCTTCTGAAGAAGCTTATGATCCTGAGAACCCTGCCATGGCAGAGGTTAATTACATGGGTGAACCTTATGGAAACACCTATAACTCATCATGGAGAAATCATCCAAATTTCTCCTGAAAGGATCAACAAAAGCCTCAACAAGGCTTTAACAATGGTGGACGCAATAGGCTGAACAATAGTAAGCCATATCTATCATCTTCTCAGCAACAGACAGAGAACTCTGAACAAACCAATTCTAATTTAGCCAATATAGTCTCTGATCTGTCAAAGGCCACTTTCAGTTTCATGAATGAAACAAGATCCTCCATTAGAAATCTGGAGGCACAAGTGGGCCAGCTGAGTAAGAAAGTTATTGAAACTCCTCCCAGTATTCTCCCAAGCAATACAGAAGAAAATCCAAAAGGAGAGTGCAAGGCCATTGACATAGTCAATATGGCCGAATGCACAAAGGAGGAGGACGAAAATCCTAGTGAGGAAGACCTCCTGGGACGTTCCTCAAGCAAGAAGGAGTTTCCTATTAAGGATCCTGAGGAATCTGAAGCTCATCTAGACCATAGAGATTCCTTTAAATCTCCTTCTGCCATTCATGAGCTCTGAAGAATATTCATCCTCTGAAGAGAACGAAGATGTACTGGAGAGCAAGTTGCTCAATACTTAGGAGCTATCATGAAACTGAATGCCAAGCTGTTTGGTAATGAGACTTGGAAAGTGAACCTCCTTGCTCATTAGTGAACTAGATACTTGGATTCAGAAACTCTACCTCAAAAAAACAAGATCCTGGCAAGTTCTTAATACCTTGCACCATTGGCACCATGAGCTTTGAAAAAGCTCTATGTGATCCTGGTCAGGGATAAATCTTATGCCACTCTCTGTAATGGAGAAGCTGGGAATCATTGAGTACAACCTACCTTGTTCTCATTACAATTGTGAGGCCACAACCAAACTAAGTTTGGTGTTCAAACCCCATATCCAAACTCTAAGTTTGGTGTTGGGACTACACACTAAATTGACCTGATCACCATGTGGCTCCATGAGAGCCACTGTCAAGCTATGACATTAAAGAAGCGCTTGTTGGGAGGCAACCAATTTTATTATCTAATTTTATTTTATTTTTTTTCTTGGTTTTTTTGTGTTTTATTAGGTACATGATCATGAGGAGTCACGAAAAAATCAAAAAAAATTAAAAACAGAGTCAAAAACAGAAGAAAAAATTTCACCCTGGAGGCAGCGCAGACTGGCGTTCAACGCCAGTAAGGTGCATCTGGCCGGCGTTCAACGCCAGAACAGAGCACCATTCTGGCGCTGAACGCCCAAAACAAGCAACACCTGGCGTTAAACGCCAGGATGGTGCACAGAGAGGACAAACTGGCGCTGAACGCAGAAACAAGCATGAAATGGCGTTCAACGCCAGAAACATGCATTACATGGGCGTTGAACGCCCAGAACATGCACCAATGGGCGTCTGAACGCCAGAATGATGCATGAAGGCATTTTACATGCCTATATGGTGAGGAATGGTATTTGTTTTCACCTCAGGATCTGTGGACCCCACAGGATCCTCACCTCAGGATCTGTGGACCCCACAGGATCCCCACCTACCATATTCCACCTTACCTTCTAATCCTAATTTTTGTGATGTGAATACCCTATGTCACAATTCCCAATATTCTTCATCAATCACCTCAATTCCTCTTCCCAAATTACCCCATTCACCATTCACATCAACCCACTCTTCCCCATAAACCCACTTACCTCATAAAATTCAAATTCAATTTCCCACCCATTCCCACCCAAAATGGCCGAACTCCCACCCTCCCTCCCTATAAATAACCTTCCATTCTTCTTCATTTTCACACAACACAAACCCCTTCTTCTCCCATATAGCCGAACCACTTCTCTCCTCTCTCTCTCCTACTTCTCTCCCTCTCTCTCATATTCTCTTCTTCTTCTTCTACTATTCTTTTCTTTCTTGCTCGAGGACGAGCAATTTTAAGTTTGGTGTGGTAAAAGCATAAGCTTTTTTTTGTTTTTCCATTACCAATGGCACCTAAGGCCGGAGTTTCCTCAGAAAAGGAAAGGGAAAGCAAAAGCTTCCACCTCCGAGTCATGGAGATGGAAAGATTCATCTCCAAGAGCCATCAAGACCACTTCTATGATGTTGTGGCAAAGAAGAAGGTGATCCCTGAGGTCCCTTTCAAGCTCAAAAAGAATGAGTATCCGGAAATCCGACATGAAATCCAAAGAAGAGGTTGGGAGTCATAACCAACCCCATGCAACAAGTTGGAATATTGATGGTTCAAGAGTTCTATGCTAATGCATGGATCACTAGGAACCATGATCAAAGTATGAACCCGAATCCAAAGAACTATCTCACAATGGTTCGGGGGAAATACTTAGATTTCAGTCCGGAAAATGTAAGGTTGGCGTTTCACTTACCCATGATGCAAGGTGATGAACGCCCCTACCAAGAAGGGTCAACTTTAATCAAAGGTTGGACCAAGTCCTAATGGACATTTGTGTGGAAGGCGCCCAATGGAGAATAGACTCCAAAGGCAAGCCAGTCCAACTAAGAAGACTGGACCTCAAGCCTGTAGCTAGAGGATGGTTGAAGTTCATCCAAAGATCCATCATCCCTACAAGCAACCGATCTGAAGTTACTGTGGATCGGGCCATCATGATTCATAGCATCATGATTGGAGAGGAAGTAGAAGTTCATGAAGTCATCTCCAATGAACTCTACAAAATAGCCGACAAGCCTTCACACATGGCACGGCTAGCCTTCCCCCACCTTATATGCCATCTATGTTACTCAGCTGGAGTCATCATAGATGGAGATGTCTCCATTGAAGAAGACAAGCCCATCACCAAGAAAAGGATGGAGCAAACAAGAGAAGTTCCTCACGGCCCTCAAGAAGAACATGAGGAAGTTCATCATCAACAAATGCCTCAAGGAATGCACTTTCCTCCCAACAACTATTGGGAGCAACTCAACACCTCCTTAGAAGATCTGAGCCATAATGTGGAACAACTAAGGGTGGAACATCATGAACACTCCATCATTCTCCAAGAAATAAGAGAAGATCAAAGAGCAATGAGGGAGGAGCAACAAAGGCAAGGAAGGGACATAGAAGAGCTTAAGAACATCATTGGACCTTCAAGAAGAAGACGCCACTAAAGGTGGATTCATTCCTTGCTCTTTATTTCTTTCTGTTTTCGGTTTTTAGTATGGTGTTTATTTATGTTTTGTGTCTTTATTTCATGATCATTAGTGTGTAACCATGCCTTAAAGCTATGAATAAAATCCATTAATCCTTCACCTCTCTTAAATGAAAAATGTTTTAAATCAAAAGAACAAGAAGTACATACATTTCGAATTTATTATTGAATTTAATTTAATTATATTGATGTGGTGACAATACTTTTTGTTTTCTGAATGAATGATTGAACAGTGCATATGTCTTTTGATATTGTTGTTTATGAGTGTTAAAATTGTTGGCTCTTGAAAGAATGATGAACAAAGAGAAATGTTATTGATGATCTGAAAAATCATGAAATTGATTCTTGAAGCAAGAAAAAGCAGTGAAAAAGAAGAAGCATTCGAAAAAAAAAATGGAGCTAAAAAGAGTATATAGAAAAAGAAGGAGCAGTAGAAAAAGCCAATAGCCCTTAAAACCAAAAGGCAAGGGTAAAAAGGATCCAAGGCTTTGAGCATCAATGGATAGGAGGGCCCAAGGAAATAAAATCCAGGCCTAAGCGGCTAAATCAAGCTGTCCCTAACCATGTGCTTGTGTCATGAAGGTCCAAGTGAAAAGCTTGAGACTAAGTGGTTAAAGTTGTGATCCCAGGAAAAAGAGTGTGCTTAAGAGCTCTGGACACCACTAACTGGGGACTTTAGCAAAGCTAAGTCACAATCTGAAAAGGTTCACCCAGTTATGTGTCTGTGGCATTTATGTATCCGGTGGTAATACTGGACAACAAAGTGCTTAGGGCCACGGCCAAGACTCATAAATAGCTGTGTTCAAGAATCAACATGCTTAACTAGGAAAGTCAATAACACTATCCCAAATTCTAAGTTCCCCAGAGACGCTAATCCCTCTAAACTACAAAGGAAAAAGTGAGATGCCAAAACTGTTCAGAAGCAAAAAGCTACAAGTCCCGCTCATTTAATTATAATTAATATTCATTGATATTTCTGAATTTATAGTATATTCTCTTCTTTTTATCCTATTTGATTTTCAGTTGCTTGGGGACAAGCAACAATTTAAGTTTGGTGTTGTGATGAGCGGATAATTTATACGCTTTTTGGCATTGTTTTTAGGTAATTTTTAGTAAGTTCAAGCTACTTTTAGGGATGTTTTCATTAGTTTTTATGTTAAATTCACATTTCTGGACTTTACTATGAGTTTGTGTGTTTTTCTGTGATTTCAGGTAAATTCTGGCTGAAATTGAGGGACTTGAGCAAAACTCTGAAAAAGGCTGACAAAAGGACTGCTGATGCTGTTGGAATCTGACCTCCCTGCACTCAAAATGGATTTTCTGGAGCTACAGAACTCCAAATGGCGCGCTCTCAACGGCGTTGGAAAGTAGACATCCAGAGCTTTCCAGCAATATATAATAGTCCATACTTTGTTCGGAAATTGACGACGTAACTTGGCGTTGAACGCCAAGTACATGCTGCTGTCTGGAGTTAAACGCCAGAAAAACGTCATGATCCGGAGTTGAATGCCCAAAACACGTCATAACTCAGAGTTCAACTCCAAGAGAAGCCTCAGCTCGTGGATTGATCAAGCTCAGCCCAAACACACACCAAGTGGGCCCCGGAAGTGGATTTATGCATCAATTACTTACTCATGTAAACCCTAGTAGCTAGTCTAGTATATATAGGACATTTATCTATTGTATTAGACATCTTTTGACCACTTTAATCTCTTTATTCATTCGGTCACTTGATCATGGAGAGGGCTGGCCATTCGGCCATGCCTGAATCTTTCACTTATGTATTTTCAACGGTGGAGTTTCTGCACACCATAGATTAAGGGTGTGGAGCTCTGCTGTACCTCAAGTATTAATGAAATTCTATTTTCTTTTATTCAATTCCTCTTTTATTCTTATTCGAAGATATTCATTCGTACCCAAGAACATGATGAATGTGATGAGTTAGATAACCCTCATTATCATTCTCACTTATGAACGCGCGTGATTGACAACCACTTCCGTTCTACATGCAACCGAGCTTGAATGCGTATCTCTTAGATTCCCCAACAGAATCTTCGTGGTATAAGCTAGATAGATGGCGGCATTTATGAGGATCCGGAAAGTCTCACCTTGTCTGTGGTATTCCGAGTAGGATCCTGGGAATCCGGAAAGTCTAACCTTGTCTGTGGTATTCCGAGTAGGATTCCGGTAATGAATGACTGTGACGTGCTTCAAACTTGCAAGTGCTGGGCGTTAGTGACAGACGCAAAAGAATCAAGGGATTCTATTCCAGTAGGCGTGGGAACCAACCAGTGATTAGCCGTACTTTGACAGAGTGCGTGAGCATTAGTTTTCACAGCGAGGATGGGATGTAGCCATCAACCATGGGTGATGCCTCCAGACGATTAGCCGTGCGAGTGACAGCCGCATAGGATCATTTTCCCGAGAGGATTGAAAGTAGCCACCGCTGATGGTGAACCCCTATACAAAGCTTGCCATGGAAAGGAGTAAGAAGAATTGAGTTGAAGCAATAGGAGAGCAGGCGTCCTTGAGTCATACAGCATCTCCATTCACTTATCTGAAATTCCTACCAATGAATCTGCATAAGTATTCTATCCCTTTTATTATTCCTTTTTATTTATTATTTATTCCAATAATCACAATTACCCTTTAATCTGTCTAACTGAGATTTACAAGGTGACCATAGCTTGCTTCATACCAACAATCTCTGTGGGATCGACCCTTACTCACGTAAGGTTTATTACTTGGACGACCCAGTACACTTGCTGGTTAGTTGAACGGAGTTGTGAATTCAACCAGTGCCACTTAAAAGCCTTCATCTCAAAATAATTAGAATATTGAATATTGTTGATCACAATTTCGTCCACCAGACCTCAACAGGACACGATGCCATTTGGGTAATTGTGGACAGGTTGACAAAGTCAGCGCACTTCCTTCCGATTCGAGTTGACTATACTTTAAAAAGGCTGGCACGGATATATATTCAAGAAATCATACGATTGCATGGGATACCTTCGTCAATTATTTCAGATCGAGATCTGAGGTTTACTTCTAGATTCTAGGTAGCTTTCCAGAAAGCGTTGGGAACAGAATTGCACATGAGTACAGCATACCATCCTCAGACAGACGGACAATCAGAGCGGACAATCCAGACATTAGAAGACATGCTAAGATCTTGTGTGATAGATAACCAAGGAAGTTGGGATAAATATTTGCTGTTGATCAAATTCGTCTATAATAACAGCTACCAACAAAGTATCGGGATGGCACCTTATGAAGCTCTCTACGGAAGAAGATGTCAGACACCATTGTGTTGGAATGATGACGGAGAAGCTAGTATCTTGGGTCCGGACTTAGTGCAAGAAACTACAGAGAAGATAAAGGGGATTCGTCAGAAGATCCATACATCACAAAGTCGCCAAAAGAGCTATGCCGATAATAGACGTAGACCCTTAGAGTTTAGTGAGGGAAACCATGTTTTTCTAAAAGTAACCCCGACTATTGGAATAGGTAGAGCCCTTAAGACTAAAAAGCTTAACCCTCGATACAAAGGACCTTTCCAAATACTTAGAAGAGACGGTTTAGTAGCTTATCAAGTAGCCCTTCCTCCACATCTGTCAAACCTTCATGATGTTCTTCATGTCTCGCAACTTAAGAAATATATTCCCGACGAGAGTCACATTTTACAACCAGAGACAGTACAGTTACGAAACGATTTGACATATCAAGCATCACCAGTTCAGATCATGGAAAGAAGTGATAAGCAGCTAAGAGGCAAAAATGTTCGCTTAGTTAAAGTAGCTTGGGGACAAAAAGGAGAAGAAGAGCACACTTGGGAACTGGAAGATAAGATGAAAGCTGATTACCCGCATCTATTATCAGGTAACTGAAATTTTGAGGGCAAAATTTTCTTTCAAATTGTAATGACCCAACTCCCAGTATGCCATGGTCATACAAGAAGCCAAGTGTTACCAACTTGTCCCTCCTAATTATTAACTATTACTTAATATATGAGCATGTGCCTTGTTAGAACGTTGCCAATTTTACGAGTAACTTTTTTTTATTCGTTATATCGTTGCGAGTGACATGGTAAAATAAACAGGAATACATTGAGAGTAATAGAAAAGCAGCATAAAGAAACATAGAAATACAGCTGATAATACACATCATGTACATTGTAACAAAACATGTAGCGTTCACAAAAGATCAAGTCAGTTTACATCCTCGTCATCCTACGGAGTTAATATATACACGACACTCCCAAGGCCTGGCCCATACAAAAAGCCGCTAAGCTGGCGCCCAGGCTAGCCTAACCACTCTTCAGCTCCTAGCTCTCGGGTGTACTAACAAAAGTGAGAGACTAACTAATAGACAATGTCAGACTAGAGTGTCATCCAAAGAATGCCCCTTCTGCTGTCAAACTATATCTACACGTGGCCGTTTTAGAGAATCACCGTGAGGCTCGTCCATCTCCTCATCCTACTCTATTTCTATCTCAGGATCTTCCTCCTCCTCATCATCCGCAGCCACAACTATACCCTCAGATCCACCAGGAATACTGCTGTCACTTTGTACAAAACCATTTGCAAGTACAGGTCTGTTTGCGTATATAGGAGCTACACCACCGTCCGGTAGTGCTGGCACATCAGGCTGTGTAAAGTCAGGCATCGGCTCAGGGGGAAAGTCCCACTCTGGTGGTATCACAGTACGTAGTCACCAGCTAACTCGGGGTGATCAAGAATGATAGGCTCAGGTTCCACCTCATTCAAAGGTTGAGCTGGTATGGGGTGTCCGGGATGCAGGTATATATCAGGTTGATACTTGCCCTAAGATCACATAAAGCTGTCTTCGTACAAGCATCCTCTAATGTGCATGGTATTATAAAGCTTTCTGGATTTTTAAGCTTCTCTGGTAAGCTTTTTAAAATGACTACACTGCATTCTTCAGTGAGAAAAACTTTTTCAGTCTCCCTCCAATCTTTCTTATGACTTAAGATCTCTTTCATGAACTTAGCATAAGAGGGTATTTGCTCAATTGCCTCTGCAAACGGAATCTTTATTTCAAGAGTCCTGAGATAGTCTGTAAAGCAAGCAAATTGTTTATTTTGTTCTGCTTGGCAGAGTTTCTGAGGATAAGGCATCTTGGCTTTATATTCTTCAACCTTAGTTGCTGCATGTTTATTTCCTACAGAAGTGGTTGGAGATGCTTGCTTAAGGGGGTTGTTATCAGCACTTACAAGTGTCTGATCCCTCATTGGCGTTTGAACACCAGAACTGGGTGCTATATGGGCACTTAACGCCAGATTGCCACCTTTTTATGGCATTTGAACGCTAGAATTTGCCATCCACTGGGCGTTCAACGCCGACTTCTGACCCTTTTCCTGGCGTTTGAATGCCAGAATCATTCCTCTCTGGGCTCTTACTATCCTCAAAGGGATTTTGGAAAATGAATTGCTCATCCTCTGTCAGATGTTCCTTTCTTGGCTTCCTGCTACTTTGAGTTGAGACATTCAATGTCTTTCCACGCCTTAAATGAACAGCTTAGTATTCTTCTATTATCTGTTTAGATAACTGCTATTTTGTCTGGTTCAATTATTTTTCCAAATTTTGGTTAGCATCTTTGGTTTCTTGTAGCATCTGTTTAAATTCTACTAACTGTTTTGTTATAGAAAATAGTTGCTGATTGAGTTCAGCAACTTGCTCTGGAGGACTAAGTTTAGTGGATACTGCTTTAGCCTCTTCTTTCATGGAGGACTCACTACTTAAGTACATGATGGAGAAAGGGAGATGATGTGGATTGTAAATAAAAATTTATTCCCCTCTTTTTTTGTGATTAAAGAAATTAAAATAAAGTAGTAAAAAAGATTTATGCAAGTTTCAAAAATTAAGAAAAGAAAAAAAAATAAAAGAAATTAGAAAACTAAATTCATTATTCAATTAAAAATATTTGAAATTTTTTGTGTTGATTTTCGAAAATGAAGAGAGAGAGAGAGTGATTAGGAAGTTTTGAAAAAGATGTGTCTTAAAATTAAAGCTACTTGTAAGAAGATAAATAAATAAAAGAAAAGTTTTTTGAAGAAGATATGATTTCAAAATTTTAAAGATTGAAACTTTCTAAACAAGAAAACACCAAACTTAAAATTTTTCAATCAAAATAATAAACTAAGACAAGTAATTTGAAAATTATATATAAAAAAAAGAAAAAGAATTTGAAAAATGTAAAAAGAAAATTGGAAAAGAATTTGTTTTGAAAAAGATTTAGAAAGATAAATTTTTAAAATTAAAATTTTGACTTGACAAACAAGAAACTACAAAATTTTAAAAATTTTGACTAAGTCAACCTAAGGAATTCGAAAATGATGAGTTAATAAAGGAGAAGATATTTTTTGAATTTAATGAGGAAAGAGAAAAACACTAAAATGACACCAAACTTAAAATTTTTAGATCAAAACAAAGAAAACAAATAAGAAAACTTTGAATGTCAAGATGAACACCAAGAACACTTTGAATGTCAAGATGAACAGCAAGAAAACTAATTTTTGGAAATCTTTAAGAAAATAAAAACACAAAGGACACCAAACTTAAAAATTTTTATATTTTGGACACTAATAATTCGAAAATGCACAAGAAAAACAAGGAAATACACAAAACAAGAAAAACTAAAGATCAAAAAAGTAAAATAAACAAGAACAACTTGAAGATCAAGAAAGAACAAGGAACATAAAACACGAAAATATGAAGAATAAAAAGAGCATACAATTCGAAAAATTGAAGGAAAATAAAAACATGCAATTGACACCAAACTTAAAACATGAAACTAAACTCAAACAGAAGACTCAATTATTAGTTTATTAGTTTTTATCTATTTATTAACAATTTTTCAAAAAAATCTAGAAAAAGAAAACAAGGATTTTAAAATTTTAACAAAATAATAATAAAAAAACTCAAAGAAAAATTAAAGATTAATAAAGAAAAATAAGATTTTTTGAAAGACTTTTGAAAAGAAAATAAAAGACTCAAATTTAGTGACTCTAAACCAAAAAGATAAATTTTTCCTAATCTAAGGAACAAGATGAACAGTCAGTTGTTCAAACTCGAACAATCACCGACAACGGTTCCAAAAACTTGGTGCACGAAATTGTGATCACACTTTTCACAACTCCGCACAACTAACCAGCAAGTGCACTGGATCGTCCAAGTAATACCTTACGTGAGTAAAGGTCGATCCCATGAGTTTGAAGCTCGTCACAGTCATCTCGTCCCAGATCCTACTCAGAATACCACAGACAAGGTTTAGACTTTCCAGATCTCAAGAATGCTGTCAATTGGTTCTAGCCTTTACCACGAAGGTTCTGAGCTCACGGGTTTGAATGCTCTGTTGTCAGGAGATGCAAGTCAAACTCTTGGATTAGAAACCCAAGAGATACGCACTCATGCTGTCGCCCAATGACTACGTTGAGCTCAGATAGAACGGGAGTGGTTGTGAAGCACGCGTTCATAAATTTGAGAATGATGATGAGTGTCACGGATCATCATATTCTTTATATTGAAGTACGAGTGAGTATCTTAGAACAAAATCAAGCGTGATCGAATAGAAGACAATAGTAATTGCATTAATCCATTAAGACACAACAGAGTTCCTCACCCCCACCTATGGGGTTTAGAGACTCATGTTATAGAAGATACAATATGAGATGTAAAATGTCATGTGTTCCAAAATGAATCTCTAAAATTAGTTTTTATACTAAACTAGTAACTTAGGTTTACAGAAAATGAGTAACTAAGTGCAGATAGTGCAGAAATCCACTTCTGGAGCCCATTTGGTGAGTGTTTGGGCTGAGCTTTGAATCTTTCACATTTATAGGCCATTCTTGGAGTTAAATGCCAGCTTGGGTGCCAGTTTGGGCGTTTAACTCTAGCCTTGGTGCCAGTTTTGGCGTTTTATGCCAAAAAAGGGTCTCCAGCTGGCGTTTAACGCCACTTTGGTCTATCAAATCTCTAGAAAAATGCGTTTGAGTGCAGGGAGGTCAGAATCCAACAGCATCTGCAGTCTTTTCTCAGCCTCTGAATCAGATTTTTGCTCAGGTCCCTCAATTTCAGCCAGAAAATATCTAAAATTACAGAAAAACACAAAAACTCATAGTAAAGTCCAGAATATGATTTTTGCATAAAAACTAATAAAAATATAATAAAAAGTAACTAAAACATACTAAAAACTACCTAAAAACAATGCCAAAAAGTGTATAAATTATCCGCTCATCACACATGCAAACAGACAAAGAAAGCACAGGTATAGATAGTAGCTACAACAAATAGATCAAGTAGCAGTTAATAACAGTTAAACACATAGGCACGCCAAAACAAGTGCAAACTCAAGAAAAAAAATACAAATGCATATGATGCATGTCTGTCCTATGGCCGATGAGGCTCATTTGTCGGTTATATAGCAAAACCCGACATGTCCGGTAGCGAACTCTAGACAAAATCCTACAACATGGAACAAGTATTAGTCGTCCACCCATGCTGGTGTTTCACCCAACCCAGAGTAAGCATTACTTATATACTCAGGCAAGTGCCTCAACCATAATCGGATAAGGGTTACTTGTCCCTCCATAGGCCATCACTCGGCTAGGAATTACTCATCTACCCTTGGATAAGAATTACTCGTCTACCCTCAAAATCATTACTCAACATCTCAACATTCATAGATATACTCATGCATAATCCTCATCATCCTTACCTCATTTAACAGTATCGATTCATCAATAATTAAATCCTTCACTCCTCAATCTTTCTCAATAACAATCTCATATCACATTCAATATTTCAGCACCTCATTAATTGATTTCTTCTCTTCACGGACCTCTTTCCACTTCAAATTAACTTTCTCAATAATTTCACTTTTCCAATTCCTCCTGAAATGAATTTCTAACTTTAAAGGCTCAAGTTCAAGCACCCAACATCCAACAAATTGACTCCAATTCACACCATTCAATCTAACTTCATGCAATATCATTATAATCAATACAAAGGCCCACTAATTCACCAATTCACAAGGATTAACAATTTCTTACTTTACCCACAGACATTTGCAATAAAAACCAATAATAATTCCTTACTAGATCACACCAAAATCATCAAAAACACCAAATCCCTCAACATTCAATACCCAAAATCACAAAATTGAAGGGATGAGAACTGGATAAAAAATTTCAAATTTCTTACCACTTTGTTCTAATGGATGTGAAGAGAATTCTGAGATGAACGCGTGGCTGCAGACGGCTCATTAATCGGAGTTGCGGATTGAAATATATGAGTAATTTAAGATTTGTGGGTGATAGGGTTTTGTGTTTTGTTCTTCCCTACTCTCCTTCAACGTGCTTTTAAGGAAATAATGGGTAAGAGAAGCCTGGGTTAAGCTTATATAAGTTGGGCCTTGGGCCTAGTTTGGGTCCAGTTTGACTGGTTTGGCTTATTGGTTCGATTTTGGGTCAAAATTTTTAAAATTAGTGTTAAAATTCGTATTTTAAATATTTTTACCTCTTCAATTTATAAAATTTAATTTCCTAATCTCTTGTGCTCGTAATTAATTTATTAATTGATTATTGATTAATTTTTAGGATTTTAACCGTTTTTTATAAATAAACTGAAAACGGAACTCGACAAACAACAGCTCGAGCATTGATCACCTCTGAGGCCAATGAAACAAATATCCAAAGTTAACAAAACTAAAATATCAAAACGGACCACCAAGAGGCTCAAACAGCCATCCAAAGAGGCTCAAACCATTTTTTACGATTAAACCCAAAACAGAACTTGACAAAATGGCTATCTTAGGGACTGATCACCCCCAAGGCCAGCAAAACTAGACGTTCAAAGTTATCAAAACGGCCTATCGAGAGGTCCAAACTGCTCACCAAAAAGGCCCAACCCATTTTTTATGAGTAAACAGAACTCGACAAAACGGCTACCTCGGGGACCGATCACCTCCGAGACCAACAATACTGGTTATCCAAAGCTTTCAAAACTAAAATATCAAAACGGTCCACCGAGAGGCCTAAACGGCCCATCAAAAAGGCCCAACCCATTTTTATGAATAATCCAACGCAAAACTTGACAAAGCGGCTACATCGGGGACTGATCACCCCCGAGGCCTACGAAACGGATATTCAAAGTTAACAAAGCTAATATATCAAAATGGCCTACCAAGAAGCCCAAACGGCCCACCAAAAAGGCTCAAACCATTTTTCACGAGTAAACCCAAAACAAAACTCGACAAAATGGCTATCCTGAAAACTGATCACTCTCAGGCAAACGAAATTGGATATACAAAGTTATAAAAACCAAAATATCAAAACGGCCCACCAAGAGTCACAAACAGGCCACCAAAAAGGCCTAACACATGCTTTTACGAGTAAACCCAAAACGAAACTTGACAAAACGGTTATTCCGAGGACTAATCACCCTCGAGGTCAACGAAACGGATATCCAATGTTAACAAAACTAAAATATCAAAATGGCCAACCAAGGGCCCAAACGGCCCACCAAAAAGGCCCAAAACTATGTTTTATGAGTAAATCCAAAACAAAACCCGACAAAACTGGTATCCCGTGGACTAATCACCCCCAAGGCTAACGAAACGGATATCCAAAGTTAACAAAATTAAAATATCAATGTAGCCTACTGAGAGGCCTAAATGGCCCACCAAAAGGCCCAAATCATTTTTTATGAGTAAACCCAAAACAAAACTTGACGAAACAGCTATCCCGGGGACTGATCACCCCTGAAAAGCTAACAAAACGGATATCTAAAGTTAAATAAACTAAAATATCAAAACGGTCTATCAAAAGTCCAAATAGCCAACCAAGAGGTCCAAAAGGCCTACCAAAAGGCCCAAAAGTCTTTAAAACACAAAGTACTACGACTTCTAAAGGCAGAAAGTACAAATCCCAACATCTTCTGAACACACGGAAAACCAAACTCAATCAGCATGGAGACTAAGCAAGTTACCCTCATGCTTCGAAGGCAACTATTCCGAATCTAGCGTTTGGATTCTTAACGAGCCCAATATAATCGGCCTAAAAACATCTCTGCCATCATAACAGTCAAAGACCATCTTAACCTCCTATCTACTTTCTAAAATTATATGAAGTAGGACCCCTCCCACAAAAATAAGATAGTTTACACCACTTATAAAAGGAGAGCTCAATTGCTCTTTCAAGTATGATTCATTCTACACTAATATTTATTTCTCTACCTCTCTAGCTCTCTGACTTGGGTATCGGAATACTTTTGCAAGTACCATCAAAGAATCAGCCTTATCATCCTACCAAACCAACAAGTATCCAATCCATCTTCACCTAAACAAACACTCTTTGAACCGTCACGTAACCTGCTTGAACACTTTTGTACTTTAACTGTGGATTGCCTAACGATGAAACAATTTGGGTTAAAGGAAAGGATCACATATTGAGGGGACAAAGTTTTGTTAAGTAACGCTCAAAAAGTATAGAGGTGAGTCGTTATTCCAGTCAGATGACTTGTATCAAAGTTCCCTAAATATTTTGTAAAAAAACAAAACTAAAAATGAAAAATCTATCAACTATCACCAGACGCCATCTATACTAACCCCGTTGATCTATATTTTTGCCCAACATAAGCGACTAAGTCTCATTGTTTTGAAAGCATTTTTTCATTTTCTTTTTTCTTGATATATAAAATAACAATGAAGAAAACAGAGGTATACAGAAACATTGGATAAATAATGTGCAACATATACAGCTTGAAAGTTCAAAATATACATGGAAAATAAGAAAACATTTCAACCTACTGAATTTCTGCTTTTCCATCCCCCTTTTCGTAGTAGTTTACTTTGTCTAGTTGACACCAATGAACAATAAGAATACTAAATCTCTTATTTACTAATATGAATACATTGTCTATAAAATGATCATTGGTATTTCCTACGCCCTGATGAAGCCATTAGGACAGCAACAGCCACAATGAACATGAACAACATGCTCCCGAGCAGCATGTATGTACGCCGCGATGATTTCCGATATTCCCCGAATAGAACAATGCCCCAAAAGGTGCTTACTAATGGAAGCGCCTGTTTGAACAACAGGATCAAAGAATCAAAGTGATAAAATGATTCAACAATTTATTGTACACTGTAAGTCAGATAAAAAGAGGGGAGAAATGTGTCTAAGTTGTTCATAACATTTTGAATATCTCAAGGTTTTCTGAGATATTTTAACAAGGATGCTTTATATTACAATGATCACATGCAAAGAGAAATAACTTTAAACTGTCGACCCATAGAAATATAGGGATTTGCGTAACAACAATTTTATTTGCCAACCAAAAAAATTGGATCAGCTCTCTTCTTTTTTTAAAAAATTCTCCATCTTTGGATTTGGAAAGTGTCGAAGAGGATACCAACTTTTGGTGTTGGAAAATCATTTTTAATCATAAAAGCAGGTAATTAGCATGTAAGTAACTACGGTTTGACAATATCTTGAATTTGGTAGAAACTCACATGCACTGTCTTCATGTAAAGTTAGTAGTTGAGAATTATTAGATGATAATTTAGTCAAACATGTAAAATCAACTAATGATTCTCAACTAGACAACTGCACGTGAGTCTTCACTTTTGAATTTCTATTGGTTGAAACTTGAAAGCAAAAAAACTATGTTTTGCTGCTAGTGAATAGAACATATTCTTAAGCCGATCACTTAATGACTTAATTGCTATTATGAAAGGAAAAATGCTTCACCTGAACAGCATCTGCTGCCGCGTATCCTGCTGCTTGGCCTCCCATAAATTGGAGACCATTACCAAATCCACAAAGGAGACCAGCCAACAAGGCCCAACCTCTGCCATCCCAGTCTCTGAAATACGCCGTCAACGATGACTTGGGCAAGTTTAAGACAGGGTGGTAAAGGAAGATGAAATTGAGAATAATCGCAATAACAAAACATGAGACTGAGAAATAGAAGAAGGCAGTATAAACAGTCAAATGGGGAACCCCTTCCTTTAGTGTGTGCCACTGATCATTTGTTGCTAAGTTGAATGCTGGTGAGAACAAAGAGAAGCATATTCCGGCAAAAAAAATTATAGCCAATCCAATGAAACTGTTCTTCCCAAACACCTGCAGAAAAATTCAAATTAATGGTTTGATTTCTTTCAATTGAATCTGTCAAACATGGTAGATTAGTGAAATGCTGCTAATGAATGACGTCATCGTCACCTGCCTTAATAGCTCTTCTTTTCTCAAGATCTAAAAGAAAAACAGCACTTCCTGCTTTAATTTTTTCGTCACCGCCGCTTTCAAGATCCATTGGTTTTACTGTAAAAATAGCAGTAGGATAGGTAGAAGTTTAGGATCTTATAAAAAATATAATAATCCCCAAGATGATAGCAAATTACACCTTATCTGAGCTTCTTACCTCCCTCTGTGAAAGAGTCCCTGGTAAAAGAAGAGAATTTGCTGATTAGATTCGCATTATGCTAATCCTTACATGGAAAAAGAAACGCTGAACTGAAACAATAGAACTAGAACTAATGGATGCTAATACTAGCAAAGAAAATATGTTGGAGAGTACAAACAATGAACATGGCATTTGTCAAAAAGTCATTTAGAAACCAGAATTCAAATCAACTAGATTGCTTCTGCTTCCAAAAGTAGAATGTTAAAATTAACAAAGATAGATGGAAATAAATGATCCTTAGGAACAATGAACTGCAGACTGTACTTAAAATGGTCTTTAAGAAATGCAATTCATAGAAGAAAAATAATGCAGAAAAAGAGTCTCCTCATTTGCCGAGTTACTGCTTCTGCTTGTAACATTAATTGATTTGGTTGACTGGGTTTTTAATACACTCTAACAATTGCTTTCACAAATTTAGATTATTGTACATAATCACTACTAAGTTCCCAAAGCATAGGCATTTGGTAATTTTGTTTCCAAAGAGAAGCTAAAATAGAGGCTTTGATAATAATTTCCTTAAGGAAATGGTGCACAAGGATGAAATGAAGTACAAGGTCAAAATCAAGATGCAATTATACTCAGTTATTAAAGGAGCAACTATCTAACGTCTATAATCAATAGTCACGTTCACGTATCAAATTAATTGTAACTAACAACACATACACTGATCCGGCGTTATAATCACTTGATAAATTGCTGAGCTTGACTTTATTATCAGCAGTATTCGAAGAATGAACAGCAGAACCTAGACAAACTGCAATCAGAAAGCAACCAACTCCAGGAAAAAGAATCTCAGCTCTATTGATTTTTCCATCCAAAAAGTAATTCAAGCTTGTGCCTGTCAGAGTTGGAACAAGATAGTGCAGCAAAATTTCAGTGAGAAAGCAAGCTAACAAAGTAACAATTATTGCAAGTAACATAAGATCGTAGCATAAGCACATTCATCCTGACACAGTGTGTTCAACTGCATTATTCTGAATATGTTATAATTTTTGTGTGATCAGTTAATTTATACCTATAACAACAGTTATGCTTGCAGTGATGACTTCAGTAACTGACAACCCAACAAAAGCAAAAGCATATTGCGAGGCCAGATTCCCAAGGCTTAGGACCACACCACCCCCCATTGCAAACAGAACAGAGGGCCAATTATCCTGCACATAAGCAAATTATTGAACCAATTGTAGGCAATAACACATAATTAAGCTAAGCATGCGGTTAATGTGTATGTATTACTAAAATATGAAGAATTAGAATATGAGCTTTGTTAGTGTGTAACTATCAGGGATCCAAAACATAGAGCTTTTGGAAAATCTGGAACATTCAAGGACGTGGATTTTACAAACCATTTTTTAAGAGACTCACCTGAGCAAGTTGAGCTAAAAAATTTGGCGCACTTGGTGTGCTCTTGCCTATCCCACCAACTGTGAATGCAATGAAAAGAGCAGCAAGGAAATTGGTGAGCGAGTAATCAAGATAAGTATGCTGAGGAAGACGCCCTCGCCTCTCTAACAAAGTCAAGATAGCAGGCCATGTCCCCAAGAAGAAAAGGGCCAAAAGCATGCAAACTATGGCACCCGCCTTGCTCTCCAACAAGTACATTTCCAAATCCGTACACAAATTGCTTTCAGAATTTAAGGTAATCCACAAGGATATAGCAAAGAAATCCTGAAAATAAGGGCAGCAAAATTCAATTATACTTCAAAAGAATAACAAAATGATAAAATAATATAATTTTGATAGTATTAAAGATATAAGTGAGGCAGTTAGGTAAACGATATTAGTCGGTAATCGGTTAGACGGTTACTCTCATATAACACAGTAAAAATTCAAGATTAAGTTATAATTTTCAGCAGCAAAGTGAAGCATATGCACATAAAAACGCAGAGAGAATTGAAAAAGAATAATCCCTGATACCTTGGAATCCATAGTCTATAATCAGAAGCAACATAAAGAAAAAGAAATAAATGAAGTGTATATTTTATAGCAACAAATTTCAAAGAGTTACACAGTCGTACAAGATGATTATTATATAAAGAATCTAGCACTCCATAGACCCTATAGTAGGGCCACAAAGAAAACAAAGAGTGTACATCACAGCATATGAAGGAGGCGAAGGGCCACGCACCTGTTATCATCATAAACAAGTAACCAACAACAAAAAATTCAAAAACTATTCAAAAAACTATTTTACAGAGGGTTACGGCCCAGTCCCAGAATTGGTCCACCCTGTCCCATACTCCCATCAGGAAAGCTATGCGGCCGGAATCCCCAGTAACCCGGATCCACTCGAATTTCTACCAGATTCACCTGCCGATCACTAAAGACAGGGCTTAAGCACACGGCCGAGGTATGCTATCTAATTCTAATTCTTATACCTCTTGGATTGTGACTAACTTGAGCATCGGAGTTTAGCCAGTTCGAGGAAAAAACATGTCCGGCCCTGTGAAAGTAAGTCTCTGTCCCTCTCCCTAGAACTAGTTCACCCAGGTAACTTTCGTTGAACACAGACAAAGAAAGGCTTCAGTACCTAACAAAAGTGATGACTCTTTCACTGAATGTTCGAAGAAGTTGGAAGAATAAGAAGAATGTGAGAATGGGAAGGTGCTCCGCCCTATGAATAAAGAAAAGTAGACAGCACAAGGGAGTCGGTCAACGTAGAAGTGTTTCGGAGAGATACTGTTTGATTCTGTAAGCTGGAATCTTGAAAAGTGGATTCCAACTTTTTTTTACAAGAGGAATTATTGCATTGTTTTTGTTTGGTCATGGATCAAGATCCACTAACAGACCCGACCCGACTACCACTACCCTCCCCATCAGAAGCCCATTCCCCAATCCGGAATCTATTCTAGCGCTATCGTCCACTCCAGGGCCGCTGATGAAGGATGAGATCATGAGATTCTTGTGCCATTGATGCATCCCTTGGCCGGTCTGAACCTTCCCGCTACGATGCCGATCAAGAGCTGAACTGTTGCATCTTCTCTCTTGTGGCTCTTGTATTCCTATTGAAGCTCTGTCCCGTATTTCCACCGACATCGTTCCCTTTCGATGGCCATCTCGAGCTTCGGTGTCCATTTTTTGCTGCCGGATGATGCATGAGCATATTAACTATTTTTTTTTTGGGTATTTTTTAGAGAGAATTGATGATTTTTGTTTGATAAAGATGTGTTTTTAGAGGTTATTCAATTAGTATTTTGTGTGGTTTGATTTTTTGATAATTATAGGTGAATAATAACAAAAGAAAAGTAACACATGAGTAAAAAGAGCCAATAAAAAAAAGTACCTTTCAGGAGGAAGAGAAGCTGGCGTGTTGCATCCCAGCATTGGGCATGCCACACTCCTATATGGCCAAGACAAAGAAGCATATTTTTCGAGGGAAAAAATCAATAATTATCTCTCTTTTTTATATTTTTTAATAGTTTAATGTCGATATTTTAGAAAAAAAGATAATTAAAATAAAACAATAAAACTAACAGCTTGTTCATCGATGTTTTTTAGGATGCATTAATTCTTTTTCTATTATTATTACATTGTCGACAAATGAAGAGTTAAAAATACTTTTATTTTAGAATTGGCGAACATAACATCTATTTTATTATTTAAAATTATCGACAACGTGCGTAAATTTAATATTTTTATTACTAAAAACAAAGCCATGCGTTCACTTGCTCCAAAATTCAAAAATATTATTTCATCATTAACTCCCAAATTCACACCATTTTCATCATTAACCTCCAAATTCACACTATTTTCAACCGTCATTTTCCGCTATCATCGTCACTTTGTCACGGTTGCGCCGCCATCGCTCTTCTTCCTCGCGCCATCGTCGCGCTCTGTTGTTGTCGTGCCGCCATCGCTCCCCATGTTCGAAATTGAAATGACTAGTTGGTATGTTCCACTTGTCAAATTCCAATGGCTATGGTGTTTTGAATTGCAAAACCCGAATCAATTGATAAATCAAGTAGGTGATGATATTTTTCTCTTTTGACTCTCCAACTGAGGAGTAGCAAACATACATAGATACACATATTTCTAAAATTTGAGGAGTAGAGACGTTTAGTTTCGTTCTTCATTTTTTGTTGTTTATTTGGTGAACGGTGATCTTGTGTTTTTTCTTAGTTCATGGATAGAGATTAGCTCTGATTTATTCTGCTGAACCTTAGTGCAGAACTGATGCAAAAGCAAGAGGGTGAGATATAGATAATACTTATATAAATGCCTTTTGTGTTTTGACGTTACTGCACACACCTAATAATGAACTTGAAGACACTAATAGTGAGTAGTTAATGCCTTAATCTAGCAGAATTTCTCATTCACTTTTGTCGTAATGTGCACACATTAGAACACTTGATTCTGTGTAGCTTTTGGAAGCTCTTTAAGAAATTATTCTAGTAGGTAAGCCTTTTAAATATGTGTTGGATAAACAATTTTTATTTCTTTATGTTAAGTAATTATAGCTTCTCATCTTCCCAACTTGTATTCTTTTGGTAATTAACTGTGGATAACATTGGCAACTAGACCTACAAATACAATTGGTAGCAAACTTAGCAGCATGAAGATAGAAATCTAGATAAGATCTAGTACCACATGCACAGAGTAAGTAGTGCATCTAAACAAATTGCACACTGACGCAAATTATAATTTGTGTGAGAGCATACGTTTATTATTTCTGTTGGAGACATGAAAGTTAAAAAATATGTATATATACTTTGTCCAAATATTAACTTAAATAAGCATGTGAACATTCATAATTGTTATAACATCATTTAGGTGGAATTGAAAAACAGGACAAGGGTATTTCCTGGGACCGATGCAGAAATTTCTGTGAGAATCGAACTACTTTAAATGTATTTTATGTAGTAAATTTTATGATACTAAATATATTAGCTCCTAATAAATTTTTATTTTTCTATGGCATCCAATGTCTGATACATTTTTATGTCGCATACAAATAATTGAAAACCCTGTATAATTCATTATTTTTTTTGTCGATTGCATAATTTATTTTTTTTTCTACATAATTTATTATTTATCTGAACCATTTAAGCTATTGGTTTATTATTTTTCCTACATAATCCAATATAAAAAACACTTTGTTTTGGACAAAATCAGAAATTTTCTTAAATCTCTGCTAAATAAGAAAAATTTTAAGTTATTGGCTTTGTTTCCTTCTTCAAAGTCTAATTTTTAAGTTTATGCTAAATTAGAACCTATTATGTGATTTGGAGTCTTTATGGATTGAGCTTGCTTTAGATTCAAAGAATGAGCCATCAATTCAAAGTCTAAGTTTTAAGTTTGCATCATATTTTAAGTTTGCATCATATTCCCAATAGAGAAAGAAACTTATATCCGGTGTAACATATATATATATATATATATATATATATATATATATAATCTTCATTACAAGCCCTATAATGTGTACATATAAAGTAATCAATATTCAGCACAATAATTCTTGGCTGGCTTATATACACAGCATCTTTCTGCAACAACATTTCTGTTATTTACATTTGTATTTGAGCCTTCTAATCTGTAACACCTACCATACAGAGTCTTATACTTAAGTCATAATTCAGAGATGGCAAGGTATTACGACCTCTAAAATAAAAATTTAGTACGTATAGTAGTATGAATGATTGATTATAACTAGGAGCCTTGTAGAAAAAAGGGGTAAACAAAAAACCGCAACTCAAAAGCGCATCACTCCGATCGATAACGTAACGAACAAGGATAAACCAACGCGAGATCATATATATACAGAGGAGTGTCAAAAACAGGAATATCAAGACTCAAGATCCGGCTGCGAAGATAACCGGTCCGAGCATAGCAATATATACATATGATGAAATAAGGAAAACCCCAAAGGAAACCCAAAGGGACACAAATACATAAAACCTATTCTCCAAAATCTCCCATAAGAGGAGTCATTACAGTTTGTATTATTTAATGGAGATAAGAGTATCTAAGCAAAACATATAAACCAAAACATAGTCCCCAAGAACAAGGAATCTTCGCAAATCTAGAAGTCTCCAGCATGCCTCAGCGGGAAACCTCACGTCCTGCATCTGAAAACCACAAAATCCGCATGGGTGAGAACCAGAGGTCCCCAGCATGGTAACAGCTTCCACATATATAATACATAATAATAGAGGAAAGCCAAAGGCAATCCTAGAACTTCCTCCAGATAATATCAAGCTTATAAACAAGCTAAACCGTATAAGGGCATCTGACTAAAGATTCTTCAGTCTAACTAATACTTCCCTTTCCAATTCCTTCAAACCTCCCAACCACCAGCAGGAGTATATTATAGCAAACACAGTTATATCAGACAAAGAATATACAAATAGGAGCAGTTAAGACATTTAGACAATTAGCAAGTAATATGCAGTCAAATAGGCAATCTCAAACAATTCACATAGTATGCATATGATGAATGCCTGTCCCTAGTGGCCGATGATATCATCTTGTCGGTTATAGAGCCAACCCGACAAGTCCTGGTCGCTAACCATTGGACTGTCCCTCTGTCGTGCATCCCCAACTCGAGTTTTACTCGTTATAAACTTGATCATAAACATGATCCATATCCATCACCCTCACTGGTGAATATTTCGGGGGCGAGCTCATCCGGGTCTTTCACAGTGCCCGGCCACACTTACGACATAGGGTCAACAGAGTCTCGAGCCTCCACCTGGAGCACGTGGTGGCTAGCCACTGCTACTACCCAGGGAAACTCGTATCTCTGATAGTGGAAGTATAATTCACAATTATCAATAATTCAGCATCAACATGCATGAATTCTCATCCATGGATCAACATCCATATCAGCCATCCGGCTCACGGTTCAGTCCAAAACCAGCCAATATTCATAGCATACACAGCTATTCCGGCTCACGGTTAAATCCATAACCAGACATTTCATTAACAAATACAGCCTTTCGGCCCATGGCATATCAAGCACTTCCACCACCATCCTCCGCATCTCACATAATCATCTTGATCCTCATTGATCATTCATTTTCCCCTTGCTTCACTCGCAAGTTACCTCATTCACTAGCCCCTTTCTAATAGCTAGGCATGTCATAATGATTTAAGACATAAATGGTGAGATCGGAGGCTTAGAAGTATGAGATTTGGCTTTTAAAACTCAAAAATTAACTTTGGGATGAAAATAGGGCCACGCGTACGCGCACTCCACGTGCACGCGTGGATGGCCTCAAAAACTCATCGACGCGCAAGCGTCATGCACGCTAACGCGTGGATTACAAATTTGCCAATCGACGCGCACGCGCGGGTGTTCTCGTGCCCCAGGCACAACACCGGCACAGTTCTGGCATAACTCTCTGGAAAATGGCTGGGCATTGGGTGCAGCACAATCGGCGCGCCCGCGCACATTACGCGCACGCGCAAGGGGTCATTCTGCTAAAAATTTTCTATGTTAAAAGCTGCAGAATTCACAAATTTAAACCCCAATCTTCCAATGGACATAACTTCCTCATTTTGAATCGTTTTTCACCCGTCCTTCGAACGGTGTGGACATCCCGGATCTAATTTCATTTCTAAACAGATTTGGTACAAAACGGGGATCCGTAGTCCAAGTTATGTCCCGTCAAAGTATGCCCAAAAACCATATTTTCATACAAAACCACAATATGCCATTTTCAAAACAAACCATTTTCAACTCTTTTCAAAATCAATCAAAACATGCCAATTTCATCCCTTTTCTTTGAAATCAATCAAAATGTATCAAATTCAACATCAAGCCTCCTCAACTCACACATTGACACATTACCACAATATACAAAATCACTATCTCATCATTTTAGCCCACTTCACCCAAGTGGCTCAAACTCAAACATATTGACATATCATATACTATTCCTCATGCCAATTTTCAACAACACCAATTCCAATTAACCATCATTATACATAATCAATGTCATATTCACCATCAACATGGTTCAACCCACAATTCAACCATAACCAGTCATCAAGCATATATCACAACATGCATACTTCTCATACATCATACCATTAAGGCATCAATACTCATCATCACATATATGACCACACCATATATCTCAATCATTTAACAACATCAACCATTCAATGCCTATCTTAGGGCTTCTAGCCTAAGTATTTCCTACCACATTACATATTAGATACGGGAAACCGAAACCATACCTTAGTCGATTTTCCCAAGCTCCACCGGAGCACTTCTAAACCACTTATCCTCAAGCTCACAAGGCCTCAACACCTCCAAGAGCAGATTTTTCACCACCAAACCCTTTCCAAGCTTTTCAAAGTCACCAATCAAGCTCCAATATTCACATGTACACAATCTAAGCCACAATCATCATACCCATACACAACATCTCAATACCCAAACATCATAAAACCACAAATCACACTAGGGTTGAGAATCTTACCACACCCAAGGTCTAAGGAGACAAGATTAACCTTCTCCTTCAAGAGAGTTGGGTCCTATAACATCAAAGAACCCAAAATCTCAACATTTCACCCATGAAACTCGAAAATAAGGGCTGAGATTTCGAACAGCAACACATGGCTTACCTCTAGATTGATTATATGGGTTTTGTAGAGCTCTCCGCGGTGAACGCGTGGCCGCAAACGGGGCGGCAATCGGGGCTCTAGATCAAAAGTTATGATGGTTTGAAGATCAACCAAGGGAGAGAACTTGAGAGAGTGTTCTTCCTCCCTTTCTCTCTAATTTCAGCTTGTGTGTGTAACAAATGAGGAGAGAGAGTGCTGAAAACTAGGGTTTTGGTTAAGTTATGTTGGGCCAAGGGCCCACTTTGGGTCCGGTTGGCCCGGTTTGGCCCGTTCGGTCCAATCTTGGTCCGAATTCTATAAAATTGGTACCAAAATTCTCGTCTCAGTCTCCTCTATCACATTTAGCCATAAAAAATCACATTTTAGGCTTTCTGGAATAAATTCTCATTTATGGGTTAATTAGCCGTTAATTAACCGGGTTTTACATTCTACCCACCTAATTGGGAATTTTGCCCACAAAATTCAAATGCAATTACCTGAGAATAAATGCGGATAATCCGTTCGCATCTCCGACTCAAGTTTCCAAGTGTGTTCCTCAACACCGCCTCGACTCCATGCCACTTTGACTAATGAAACATCTTTTCCACGCAACCGTTTAATACTAGTATCATCAATTCTGACTGGAGCCACTGAAAGCGTCAAATCTTCCCTTAATTGAACCGATTCGGGTTCCAACACATGGCTAGTATCAGGGGTGTACTTCCGAAGCTGCGACACGTGAAACACGTCATGCAGGTTCGAAAGATGAGGTGGTAGAGCCATCCGATACGCCAACGGTCCAATCCTCTCTAGGATCTGAAATGGACCAATGTATCGAGGATTCAACTTCTTTGCCTTAATCGCCCTACCTACTCCCGTAGTCGGAGTAACCTTAAGAAAAACATGGTCTCCTTCCTCAAATTCTAAGGGCTTTCGCCTTTGATCGGTGTAACTCTTTTGACGACTCTGCGCCGTAAGCATCCTATCACGGATTTTCTTGACTTGTTCAGTAGTCTCAGCTATCATTTCCGGTCCCAACAAGCTTTTCTCTCCAGCTTCATACCAACATAGCGGAGATTGACATTTTCTCCCATATAAGGCCTCATACGGAGCCATTCCGATGCTCGCATGATAACTATTATTGTATGCAAACTCCACTAATGGCATATACCGATCCCAACTCGCCGGTTGGTCCAAAACACAAGCTCTCAACATATCCTCTAGTGTTTGGATTGTCCTCTCAGATTGACCATCTGTTTGAGGATGGTGATGAGCGGATAATTTATACACGTTTTGGCATTGTTTTTAGTATGTTTTTGGTATGATCTAGTTAGTTTTTAGTATATTTTTATTAGTTTTTAGTTAAAAATCACTTTTCTGGACTTTACTATGAGTTTGTGTGTTTTTCTGTGATTTCAGGTATTTTCTGGCTGAAATTGAGGGACCTGAGCAAAAATCTGATTCAGAGACTAAAAAGGACTGCAGATGCTGTTGGATTCTGACCTCCCTGCACTCGAAGTGGATTTTCTGGAGCTACAGAAGCCCAATTGGCGCGCTCTCAACGGCGTTGGAAAGTAGACATCCTGGGCTTTCCAGCAATATATGATAGTCCATACTTTGCTCAAGATTTGATGGCCCAAACCGGCGTTCAAAGTTACCCTCAGGAATCCCAGCGTTAAACGCTGGAATTGGCACCCAAATGGGAGTTAAACGCCCAAACTGGCATAAAAGCTGGCGTTTAACTCCAGGAAGAGTCTCTACACGAAAATGCTTCATTGCTCAGCCCAAGCACACACCAAGTGGGCCCGGAAGTGGATTTTTATGTCATTTACTCATCTCTGTACACCCTAGGCTACTAGTTTTCTATAAGTAGGACCTTTTACTATTGTATTGAGATATCGGGGTAGCTATCTTCGTGTTTTATGCTATCTTAGATCATTGGGAGGCTGGCCATTCGGCCATGCCTAGACCTTATGCTTATGTATTTTCAACGGTGGAGTTTCTACACACCATAGATTAAGGTGTGGAGCTCTGCTGTACCTCGAGTATTAATGCAATTACTATTGTTCTTCCATTCAATTCCGCTTGTTCTTGTTCTAAGATATCACTTGTTCTTCAACTTGATGAATGTGATGATCCGTGACACTCATCATCATTCTCACTTATGAACAAGGTGACTGACAACCACTTTTGTTCTACAAGCAACCAAGGCTCTAGTGAATATCTCTTGGATTCCTGATTGCACGATGCATGGTTGATCGCCTGACAACCGAGTGCTCGCCTGACAAACGAGCCAACCATTCCGTGAGATCAGAGTCTTCGTGGTATAGGCGAGAACTGATGGCAGCATTCAAGAGAATCCGGAAGGTCTAACCTTGTCTGTGGTATTCTGAGTAGGATTCAGTGATTGAATGACTGTGACGTGCTTCAAACTCCTAGCAGGCGGGGCGTTAGTGACAGACGCAAAAGAATCGATGGATTCTATTCCAGCCAGACCGAGAACCGACAGCTGAATTCCGCGTGCTGTGACAGAGCATTTGCAATCGTTTTCACTGAGGGGATGGGAGGTAGCCATTGACAACGGTGAAACCCTACACGAGCTTGCCATGCAAAGGAATAAGAAGGATCGGATGAAGACAGTAGGAAAGCAGAGAGACGGAAGGGAAGGCATCTTCATGCGCTTATCTGAAGTTCCTACCAATGAATTACATAAGTATCTCTATCTTTATCTTTTATGTTATTTTCGTTCATCACCATATCCATTTGAGTCTGCCTGACTAAGATTTACAAGATGACCATAGCTTGCTTCATACTAACAATCTCCGTGGGATCGACCCTTACTCGCGTAAGGTTTATTACTTGGACGACCCAGTGCACTTGCTGGTTAGTTGTGCGAAGTTGTGTAATGCCATGGAATTGAGCTACCAAGTTTTTGGAGTTCATGACCGGGGATTATGAGAGTTGTGAAAAAGTATTGTTCACAATTTCGCGCACCAAGTTTTTGGCGCCGTTGCTGGGGATTGTTCAAGTTTTGAGCAAGCTCTTTGTCCGGTAACATCAGTGCCAAAATCCGGCAACAGCACCAAGTTTTTGGCGCCGTTGCCGGGGATTGTTCAAGTTTTGAGCAAGCTCTTTGTCCGGTAACATCAGTGCCAAAATCCGGCAACAGCACCAAGTTTTTGGCGCCGTTGCCGGGGATTGTTCAAGTTTGGACAACTGACGGTTTATCTTGTTGCTTAGATTAGGTATTTTTTTTCGAAATTCTTGAAGATGAATTCTAGAGTTTCATGATGATTTGTTGAAGTCTGGCTGGCTGAGAAGCCATGTCTAATCTCATTGGACCGAGGTTTCAACTTATCATCACAAGAGCTTGTTGATTTTTATCAATTTTGCTTTTGAAGCAGTGATCTGCTAAGGCTTGGCTGGCCTTTAGCCATGTCTAGTGTTTTGGACCGAAGCTTTCTTTGAAAGCTTGGCTAGCTGTGAAGCCATGTCTAATTCCTGGACCGGAGTCTTAGACTAGCATTGCACTGATTCCTGGAATTCTCATTAAGAATTTTGATACCTTTTTCCACTTAATTTTCGAAAAACACAAAAAAAATCAAAAAAATCATAAAACCCAAAAATTTCTTGTTTGAGTCTAGTGTCTCATCTTAAGTTTGGTGTCAATTGCATGCATTCATTCATGTGTCTTAGTGATCTTCAAGATGTTCTTGATGATTTCCGTGCTCTGATCTTTGAATTCTATTGACTTGAAGTGTTTTGTGTGTCTCATATGCATTCTCATTAGTGTCAGTAGTATACAAACTACTAAGTTTGGTGTCTGGCATGCATTGTTATTTGATTTTAGTTGCATTTTGATTATTCTTTATTATTAAAAATCCAAAAATATTTTTAATTTGTGTCTTTTCAAGTCAATAATACAGAGAATTGAAGAATCAGAACATACAGCAGAGGAATTGCACAGAAAAAGCTGGGCGTTCAAAACGCCCAGTGAAGAAGGACAGACTGGCGTTTAAACGCCAGCCAGGGTGCCTGGTTGGGCGTTTAACGCCCAAAAGGGTATAGTTTTGGGCGTTAAACGCCAGAATGTGCACCATTCTGGGCGTTTAACGCCAGGATGGCTAAAGGGGGAAGATTTTGTTTTCAATTCAAATTTTTTTTAAGTTTTCAGAATCTTTTCAAAATCAAATCTTTTTCAAATCAATTTTTCAATAAAATCTTTTTCAAAATCAATTTCTTTCCATTTTTTAAAGATACTTGCTACCAATTAATGATTTGATTCAACATCTCAAGTATGTTGCCTTTTCTGTTGAGAAAGGTTTAATGTTTGAATCATATCTTTTCTTGATAGCCAAGTTATTAATTTCTAAAATCAAATCTTTTTAAAATTGTTTTCAAATCATATTTTCTCAATCACATTTTTTTAAAAAAAAAAACCAATCATATCTTCTTAACCACATCTTTTTCAAAATAGTTTTCAATCAAATCTTTTTGATTTCTAATTTCAAAATCTTTTTCAAAAATAATTTTATTTCTCTCCCACTTTCATTTTCGAAAATTAAGTAATGTTTTTCAAAAATGTTTTCAAAATCTTTCACTTAATTTTCGAAAATTACTTCCCTTCTCCTCACATCCTTCTATTTATGGACTAACACTATTCCTTAATGCAAAATTCGAACTCCATCTCCTTTGATAAGTTCGAATTTTCCACTTCTGTCTTCTACTCTTCTTTTCCTCTGACACCTCAAGGAATCTCTATACTGTGACATAGAGGATTCCACATTTTCTTGTTTTCTTCTCTTTCATATGAGCAGGAGCAGAGACAAAGGCATTCTTGTTGAAGCTGACCCTGAACCTGAAAGGACCTTGAAGCGTAAGCTAAGAGAAGCTAAGGCACAACTCTCTGTTGAGGACCTGACCGAATTCTTCAAAGAAGAAGAACCCATGGCAGCCGAAAACAACAACAATGCCAACAATGCAAGGAAGGTGCTGGGTGACTTTACTGCACCTACTCCCGACTTCTATGGGAGAATGATGAGCGGATAATTTATACGCTTTTTGGCATAGTTTTTACATAGTTTTTAATAAGTTTAAGCTACTTTTAGGGATGTTTTCATTAGTTTTTATGTTAAATTCACATTTCTGGACTTTACTATGAGTTTGTGTGTTTTTCTGTGATTTCAGGTAAATTCTGACTGAAATTGAGGGATTTGAGCTAAACTCTGAAAAAGGCTGACAAAAGGACTGCTGATGCTGTTGGATTCTGACCTCCCTGCACTCGAAATGGATTTTCTGGAGCTACAGAACTCCAAATGGCGCGCTCTCAACGGCGTTGGAAAGTAGACATCCAGGGCTTTCCAGCAATATATAATAGTCCATGCTTTATTCGAAGAATGACGACGTAACTTGGCGTTAAACGCCAAGTTCATGCTGCTGTCTGGAGTAAAACGCCAGAAAAACGTCATGATCCGGAGTTAAACGCCCAAAACACGTCATAACCTGAAGTTTGACGCCAAGAAATGCCTCTACACGTGGATTGATCAAGCTCAGCCCAAGCACACACCAAGTGGGCCCCAGAAGTGGATTTATGCATCAATTACTTACTCATGTAAACCCTAGTAGCTAGTCTAGTATATATAGGACACTTATCTATTGTATTAGACATCTTTGGTCTCAGTTTTGTTTTATTCTTCATCTTAGGAGATCATTGATCACGTTTTAGGGGGCTGGCCATTCGGCCATGCCTGGACCTTTTGCTTATGTATTTTCAACGGTGGAGTTTCTGCACACCATAGATTAAGGGTGTGGAGCTCTGCTGTACCTCAAAGATTAATGAAGTTCTATTTTCTTTTATTCAATTCCTCTTTTATTCTTATTCCAAGATATTCATTCGTACCCAAGAACATGATGAATGTGATGAGTTAATAACCCTCATTAACGTTCTCACTCATGAACGCGCGTGATTGACAACCACTTACGTTCTACATGCAACACAAGCTTGAATGTGTATCTCTTAGATTCCCCAACAGAATCTTCGTGGTATAAGCTAGATAGATGGCGGCATTTATGAGGATCCGGAAAGTCCAACCTTGTCTGTGGTGTTCCGAGTAGGGTCCTGGGAATCCGGAAAGTCTTACCTTGTCTGTGGTATTCCGAGTAGGATTCCGATAATGAATGACTGTGACGTGCTTCAAACTTGCAACCTGCTGGGCGTCAGTGACAGACGCAAAAGAGAGATTCTATTCCAGTAGGAAGCGGGAACCAACCGGTGATTGGCCGTACTGTGACAGAGTGCGTGAGCATTAGCTTTCACTGCGAGGATGGGATGTAGCCATCAGCCATGGGTGATGCCTCCAGACTGGTTAGCTGTGCGAGTGACAGCCGCATAGGATATTTCCCCGAGAGGAATGAAAGTAGCCACAGTTGATGGTGAACCCCTATACAAGGCTTGCCATGGAAAGGAGTAAGAAGGATTGAATAGAAGGAATAGGAGAGCAGGCGTCCGAGAGCTCTACAGCATCTCCATTCCGCTTATCTGAAATTCCCACCAATGAATCTACATAAGTATTTCTATCTCTTTTATTATTTATTTTCTTATTTCTATTTTCGAAACCCATAAATCAATATTTAATCTGCCTAACTGAGATTTACAAGGTGACCATAGCTTGCTTCATACCAACAATCTCTGTGGATTCGACCCTTACTCACGTAAGGTTATTACTTGGACGACCCAGTACACTTGCTGGTTAGTTGAACGGAGTTGTGAATTCAACCAGTGCCATAATTAGAACATTGATCACAAATGATACAAGAATTTTGATCACAATTTCGTCCACCAAGTTTTTGGCGCCGTTGCCGGGGATTGTTCGAGTATGGACAACTGACGGTTCATCTTGTTGCTCAGATTAGGTAATTTTCTTTTCAAAAATCTTTTTCAAAAATTTTTCTTTTTATTTTTCGTTTTTCAAAACTTAATTTTCGAAAATAATTAATAAAAATACAAAAAAATTAGAAAATCATAAAAACCAAAAATATTTTGTGTTTCTTGTTTGAATCTTGAGTCAATTTTTAAGTTTGGTGTCAATTGCATGCTTTTAAAATTTTTTCATGCATTTTTTCGAAAATCCCATGCATTCATAGTGTTCTTCATGATCTTCAAGTTGTTCTTGATAAGTCTTCTTGTTTGATCTTGATGATTTCTTGTTTTGTGTCTTTTCTTGTTTTTCATGTGCATTTTTGCATTCATATTTCCCATGCATTAAAGATTTCTAAGTTTGGTGTCTTGCATGTCTTCTTTGCATCAAAAATTTTTCAAAATTATGTTCTTGATGTTCATCATGATCTTCAAAGTGTTCTTGGTGTTCATCTTGACATTCATAGCATTCTTGCATGCATTCATTGTTTTGATCTAAAAATTTCATGCATTGAATATTTTTGTTGTTTTTCTCTTTCATAATTAAAAATTCAAAAATCAAAAAAATATCTTTTCCTTATTTCCCTCCAAAATTTCGAAATTTTGGGTTGACTTGGTCAAAAATTTTCAAAATTAGTTATTTCTTACTAGTCAAGTCAAAATTTCAATTTTAAAAATCTTATCTTTTCAAAATCTTTTTCAAAATCATATCTTTTTCAATTTTTTTTATTATTTTCAAAAATTTCAAAAAAATATTTTTCAAATTATTTTCAAAATCTTTTTCTTATCTTTATATGTAATTTTCGAAAATTAGCTAACAATTAATGTGATTGGTTCAAAAATTTGAAGTTTGTTACTTTCTTGTTAAGAAAGGTTCAATCTTTAAGTTCTAGAATCTTATCTTGTAGTTTCTTGTTAGTTAAGTTATTTTAAAAACTAAATCTTTTTCAAAATATCTTTTCTTAAAACTTTTATCTTATCTCTTTATCTTATTCTTTTTAAAATTTTATATTTTTCAAAATTTGATTTTAAATATCTTATCTAACTTACTATCTTCTTATCTTTTCAATTTTGATTCAAATCTTTTTCAATCAACTAACTAACTTGTTGTTTGTTTCTTATCTTTTTCAAACTACCTAACTACTTTTCCTCCTCTATTTTCGAAAATATCTCTTCCCTTTTTCAAAAATTCTTTTTAATTAATTAATTGTTTTAAATTTTAATTTTAATTTTATTTTATTTCTAATTTTCGAAAATCACTAACTCCTTTTCAAAAATTATTTTCGAATTCTCTCTTCTCTTTTCTTCTTCTATTTAATTATTTAATTACTAACATTCTCCTCACTCTCTTCATCCAAAATCCGAATCCATTCTTCATTCTTCTACCCCTTTCTTTTTCTACTAACATAAGGAATCTCTATACTGTGACATAGAGGATTCCTTTTTCTTTTCTTGTTTTCTTCTCTTTCATATGAGCAGGAACAGGGATAAAGGCACTCTTGTTGAAATTGATCCAGAACCTGAAAGGACTCTGAAGAGAAATTAAAGAAGCTAAATTACAACAATCCAGAAGAGACCTTCTTGAAAATTTCGAACAAGAGAAAGAGATGGCAGCCGAAAATAATAATAATAATGCAAGGAGAATGCTTGGTGACTTCACTAAGCCAACGTCCAAGTTTGATGGAAGAAGCATCTCCATTCCTGACATTGGAGCCAATGATTTTGAGCTTAAGCCTCAACTAGTTGCTTTAATGCAACAAAACTGCAAGTTTTATGGACTTCCATCTGAAGATCCTTACCAGTTTTAACTGAGTTCTTGCAGATCTGTGACACTGTAAAGACAAATGGAGTTAATCCTGAAGTCTACAGACTCTTGCTTTTCCCTTTTGCTGTAAGAGACAGAGCTAGAGTATGGTTGGATTCACAACCCAAGGATAGCCTGGACTCATGGGATAAGCTGGTCACTGCCTTCTTGGATAAGTTCTTTCCTCCTCAAAAGCTGAGCAAGCTGAGAGTGGATGTTCAAACCTTCAAACAAAAAGATGGTGAATCCCTCTATGAAGCTTGGGAAAGATACAAGCAGCTGACCAAAAGATGTCCATCTGACATGTTTTCAGAATGGACCATATTAGATATATTCTATTATGGTCTCTCTGAATTTTCGAAAATGTCATTAGACCATTCTGCAGGTGGATCTATTCACCTGAAGAAAATGCCTGAAGAGGCTCAAGAACTCATTGACATGGTTGCAAACAACCAGTTTATGTACACCTCTGAGAGGAATTCCGTGAACAATGGGGTACCTCAGAAGAAAGGAGTTCTTGAAATTGATGCTCTGAATGCCATATTGGCTCAGAACAAAGTGTTGACTCAACAGGTCAACATGATCTCTCAAAATCTGAATGGATTGCAACATGCATCCAACAGTACTAGAGAGGCAGCTTCTGAAGAAGCTTATGATCCTGAGAACCCTGCCATGGCAGAGGTTAATTACATGGGTGAACCTTATGGAAACACCTATAACTCATCATGGAGAAATCATCCTAATTCTCCTGGAAGGATCAACAAAAACCTCAACAAGGTTTAACAATGGTGGACGTAATAGGCTAGGCAATAGCAAGCCATATCCATCATCTTCTCAGTAACAGACAGAGAATTCTGAACAAAACAATTCTAATTTAGCAAATATAGTCTCTGATCTGTCAAAGGCCACTTTTAGTTTCATGAATGAAACAAGATCCTCTATTAGAAATCTGGAGGCACAAGTGGGCCAGCTGAGTAAGAAAGTCATTGACACTCCTCCCAGTACTCTCCAAGTAATACAGAAGAAAAATCCAAAAGGAGAGTGCAAGGCCATTGAATTAATCAAAGTGGCCGAATGCACCAAGGAGGAGGAGGACGAAATCCTAGTGAGGAAGACCTCCTGGGACGTTCTCAAGCAAGAAGGAGTTTCTATTAAGGATCCGAGGAATCTAAGGCTCATCTAGAGACCATAGAGATTCCTTTCAATCTCCTTTGCCATTCATGAGCTCTGAAGAATATTCATCCTCTGAAGAGGATGAAGATGTGACTGGAGAGCAAGCTGCTCTATATTTAGGAGCTATCATGAAGCTGAATGCCAAGCTGTTTGGTAATGAGACCTGGGAAAGTGAACCTCCCTTGCTCATTAGTAAACTAGATACTTGGATTCAGAGGACTCTACCTCAAAAGAAACAAGATCCTGGCAAGTTCTTAATACCTTGCACCATTGGCACCATGAGCTTTGAAAAAGCTCTATGTGATCTTGGGTCAGGGATAAATCTTATGCCACTCTCTGTAATGGAGAAGCTGGGAATCATTGAGGTGCAACCTGCCCTGTTCTCATTACAATTGGCAGATAAGTCCATAAGACAAGCTTATGGAATAGTAGAGGACGTGCTAGTAAGGGTTGAAGGCCTTTACGTCCCTACTGATTTCATAATCCTAGACACTAGGAAGAAAGATGATGAATGCATCATCCTAGGAAGACCCTTCCTAGCCACAGCAGGAGCTGTGATAGACGTCAACAGAGGAGAGTTAGTCCTTCAATTGAATGGGGACTACCTTGTATTTCAGGCACATGGCCATCCCTCTGTGACAAAAGAGAGTAAGCATGAAGAGCTTCTCTCAGTTCAGAGTCAAGAAGAGCCCACACAGTCAAACTCTAAGTTTGGTGTTGTGAGGCCACAACCAAACTCTAAGTTTGGTGTCCAAACCCCATATCCAAACTCTAAGTTTGGTGTTGGGAATACCACACTTAAGTTGACCTGATCACCTTGTGGCTCCATGAGAGCCACTGTCAAGCTATTGACATTAAAGAAGCGCTTGTTGGGAGGCAACCCAATTTTATTTATCTAATTTTATTTTATTTTGTTTCTTTGTTATTTTTATGTTTAATCAGGTACATGATCATGAGGAGCCACGAAAAAATCAAAAAAATTAAAAACAGAGTCAAAAAACAGAAGAAAAAATTTTTCACCCTGGAGGACGCACGGGCTGGCGTTCAGCGCCCAGAAGGAGCATCTGGCTGGCGTTCAACGCCAGAACAGAGCATCTTTCTGGCGCTGAACGCCCAAAACAAGCTACATCCTGGCGTTTAACGCCAGAATGCGCACACAGAGGACAATCTGGCGCTGAACGCCAGAAACAAGCTTGAAACTGGCGTTCAACGCCAGAAACAAGCATACATGGGCGTTTAACGCCCAGAACATGCACCAATGGGCGTTTGAACGCCCCAGACATGTGCGGCAGTACTGCTAATGGGTGAAGGAATGGTATTTGTTTCACCTCAGGATCTGTGACCCCACAGGATCCCCACCTAACATATTCCCACCTTACTTCCCAATCCTAGTTTTTGTGATGTGATTCCCCATGTCACAATTCCCAACATCTTCTTCATCAATCACCTCAATTCCTCCTCCCAATTACCCCATTCACCATTCACATCAACCACCTCTTCCCCATAAACCCCACCTACCTCCATCAAATTCAAATTCAATTTCCCACCCTTTCCCACCCAAAATGGCCGAACCTATACCCTCCCTCTCCCTATAAATACCCTTCTTTTTTACATTTTCACACAACACAAACCCACATTCTCCCACATAGCCGAACCTCTCTTCTCCCTCTCTATCATATTTCTTCTTCTTCTTCTTCTACTTTCTTTCTTTTTTGGGGACAAGCAAATTTTAAGTTTGGTGTGGTAAAAAGCCTAAGCTTTTTGTTTTCATTCACCATCAATGGCACCCAAGACCGGAGTTTCCTCAAGAAAAGGGAAAGGGAAAGCAAAAGCTTCCACTTCGAGTCATGGGAGAAAGAGAGATTTATCTCCAAAAGCCATCAAGACCACTTCTATGATGTTGTGGCAAAGAAGAGGGTGATCCCTGAGGTCCCTTTCAAGCTCAAGAAGAATGAGTATCCGGAAATCCGACATGAAATCCAAAGAAGAGGTTGGGAAGTCTTGGCCAACCCCATGCAACAAGTTGGATTATTGATGGTTCAAGAGTTCTATGCCAATGCATGGATCACTAGGAACCATGACAAAGTATGAACCAAGCCCAAAGAATTATCTCACAATGGTTAGGGGGAAATACTTGGATTTTAGTCCGGAAAATGTGAGGTTGGCGTTTCACTTACCCATGATGCAAGGTGATGAACGCCCCTACACAAGAAGGGTCAACTTTAACCAAAGGTTGGACCAAGTCCTTATGGACATATGTGTGGAAGGCGCCCAATGGAGAGTAGACTCCAAAGGCAAGCCAGTCCAACTAAGAAGACTGGACCTCAAGCCTGTAGCTAGAGGATGGTTGGAGTTCATTCAAAGATCCATCATCCCTACAAGCAACCGATCTGAAGTTACTGTGGATCGGGCCATCATGGTTCCTAGCATAATGATTGGAGAGGAGGTGGAAGTTCATGAAGTTATCTCCAATGAACTCTACAAAATAGCTGACAAGCCTTCATACATGGCACGGCTAGCCTTCCCCCACCTTATATGCCATCTATGTTACTCAGCAGGAGTTATCATAGATGGAGATGTCTCCATTGAAGAAGACAAGCCCATCACAAAGAAGAGGATGGAGCAAACAAGGGAAGCTCCTCACGGCCTCCAAGAAGAACATGAGGAAGTGCATCATCAACAAATGCCTCAAGGAATGTGGTGGACGAAATTGTGATCAATGTATTCTTTGAGTAGTACTTATATAGAAATTGAAATTGGCACGAGTGAAATCACAACTCCGTTCAACTAACCAGCAAGTGTACTGGGTCGTCCAAGTAATACCTTACGTGAGTAAGGGTCGAATCCACAGAGATTGTTGGTATGAAGCAAGCTATGGTCACCTTGCAAATCTCAGTCAGGAGGATTAAAGGTTTATGGATAATGAATAAAAAGGAGTTAATAAAAAGGGATAGAAGACTTATGCAGATTCATTGGTAGGAATTTCAGATAAGCGGAATGGAGGTGCTGTAGAGCTCTAGGACGCCTGCTCTCCTATTCCTTCTACCCAATCCTTCTTACTCCTCTCCATGGCAAGCTTTGTATAGGGGTTCACTATCAGCTGTGGCTACTTTCATTCCTCTCGGGGAAATAACCTGCACGGCTGTCACTCGCACAGCTAACCAGTCTGGAGGCATCACCCATGGTTGATAGCTACATCCCATCCTCGCAGTGAAAGCTAATGCACGCACTCTGTCACAGTATGGCCAATCACCGGTTGGTTCCCGCTCCTACTGGAATAGAATCCCTCTTTTGCGTTTGTCACTAACGCCCAGCAGGTTAAAGTTTGAAGCACGTCACAGTCATTCATGAACGGAATCCTACTCAGAATACCACAGACAAGGTGAGACTTTCCGGATTCCCAGGATCCTACTCGGAACACCACAGACAAGGTGAGACTTTCCGGATCCAGATGAATGCCGCCATCTATCTAGCTTATACCACGAAGATTCTGTTGGGGAACCTAAGAGATATACATTCAAGCCTTGTTACACGCAGAACGGAAGTGGTTGTCAATCACGCGCGTTCATAAGTGAGAATGATGATGAGAGTTATTAGCTCATCACATTCATCATGTTCTTGAGTACGAATGAATATCTTGGAATAAGAATAAGATAGAGAATTGAATAAAAGAAAATAGAACTTCATTAATCTTTGAGGTACAGCAGAGCTCACACCCTTAATCTATGGTGTGCAGAAACTCCACCGTTGAAAATACATAAGTAAAAGAAGGTTCAGGCATGGCCGAATGGCCAGCCCCCTAAACGTGATCAATGATCTCCTAAGATGAAGAATAAAATAAAACTGAGATCAAAAGATGATTGATACATTAGTAAATCATCCTATTTATATAAACTAGCTCCTAGGGTTTACATGAGTAAGTAATTGATGCATAAATCCACTTCTGGGGCCCACTTGGTGTATGCTTGGGCTGAGCTTGATCTATCCACGAGCTGAGGCTTCTCTTGGAGTTAAATTTCGAGTTGTGGTGCTTTGGGCGTTCAACTCCGGATTATGACGTTTTTCTGGCGTTTAACTCCAGAAAGGAGCGTGTACTTGGCGTTCAACGCCAGTTTGCGTCGTCATTCTTCGAATAAAGTATGGACTATTATATATTGCTGGAAAGCCCTGGATGTCTACTTTCCAACGCCGTTGAGAGCGCGCCATTTAGAGTTCTGTAGCTCCAGAAAATCCATTTCGAGTGCAGGGAGGTCAGAATCCAACAGCATCAGCAGTCCTTTTGTCAGCCTTTTTCAGAGTTTTGCTCAAATCCCTCAATTTCAGTCAGAATTTACCTGAAATCACAGAAAAACACACAAATCATAGTAAAGTCCAGAAATGTGAATTTAACATAAAAACTAATGAAAACATCCTAAAAGTAGCTCAAACTTACTAAAAAACTATATAAAAACAATGCCAAAAAGCGTATAAATTATCCGCTCATCACAACACCAAACTTAAATTGTTGCTTGTCCCCAAGCAACTGAAAATCAAATAGGATAAAAAGAAGAGAATATACTATAAAGTCCAAAATATCAATGAATATTAATTTAATTACATGAGCGGGACTTGTAGCTTTTTGCTTCTGAACAGTTTTGGCATCTCACTTTTTCCTTTGAAGTTCAGAGTGATTGGCATCTTTAGGAACTTAGAATTTCAGATAGTGTTATTGACTTTCCTAGTTAAGCATGTTGATTCTTGAACACAGCTACTTTTGAGTCTTGGCCGTGGCCCTAAGCACTTTGTCTTCCAGTATTACCACCGGATACACAAATGCCACAGACACATAACTGGGTGACCTTTTCAGATTGTGACTCAGCTTTGCTAGAGTCCCCAGTTAGTGGTGTCCAGAGCTCTTAAGCACACTCTTTTGCCTTGGATCACGACTTTAACCACTCAGTCTCAAGCTTTTCACTTGGACCTTCATGACACAAGCACATGGTTAGGGACAGCTTGGTTTAGCCGCTTAGGCCTGGATTAAATTTCTTGGGCCCTCCTATCCATTGATGCTCAAAGCCTTGGATCCTTTTTACCCTTGCCTTTTGGTTTTAAGGGCTTTTGGCTTTTTATACTGCTCCTTCTTTTTTTTTTTTTTTTTTTCGCCATTTTTTCCCCTTTTTTTTTTTTTTTTTTTTTCGCAAGCTTTCTTTTTCACTGCTTTTTCTTGCTTCAAGAATCAATTTCATGATTTTTTCAGATCCTCAATAACATTTCTCTTGTTCATATTCTTTCAAGAACCAACAATTTTAACACTCATAAACAACAAGATCCAAAGACATATGCACTGTTCATTCATTCATTCAGAAAACAAAAGCATTGTCACCACATCAAAATAATTAAACTAAATTCAATAATAATTTCGAAAATTATGTACTTCTTGTTCTTTGAATTAAAACATTTTTTTTAAGAGAGGTGAAGGACTAATGGAATTATTTATAGCTTTAAGGCATGTTACATACTAATGATCATGAATAAAGACACAAAACATAGATAACATAATAATTAAAAACCGAAAATAGAAGAAATAAAGAACAAGGAATGAATCCACCTCTAGTGGCG